>NW_006768796.1:63934-216940 GCF_000204055.1 Melampsora larici-populina 98AG31 | reverse complement strand
GAATTATTGACAGCTCCAGCCAAAAGTCACTGGGTCAACTGGGTTTTTTGAAACCGGGTCAGGTTTGAGAGCCCCTAATCAATTACATTCAAATGATGTTTGATTAACATTGGGTGATCTGAGTTTCTTCAGACAAATCTAAGACTTGCACTTAAATGAAGTACAGAAGTTGGAATGAGTTTTTGAATATTGTTGTTGAGGATTTGGAAAGTTGAAGGGGTCAAGACCGGCTGTTGTATTTTGTGTTGAGACGTTGTTGAGGTACTTGAAAGGTTACATGATGAGGAAATTTTGTCAGGCATGTTGTGATGATGGATGATGGAGTTGAATTGGGAATGTGGAGATTTGATCAAAGTCCAGAAAGCCAGAACATATACTGCCTTGCTGGCTTTGTGGAAAATATGTTCTGGAACTTTCGTGGAACAGTCCCAGAACAACTTTGGGTAGTATAATTACCAGAGTGACAATAATGGCGGGAAAATGAGCCCATACTCAAGTCTTTTGGATATGATTTGGGAAAATTAAAAGGAACATATCCTTGTGGGTCCAAACGGGGAAAATGTGCACAACAGGATATAAAAACGTGATTATATGTCTTCTCACACATCTCATAGGAAGCATTTTGGACAACAATTGAAAAAATATCAAAAATTCCATCCATTTTACTTGAGCACATGTTGTGTGAGTAGCACACCACTCCTTGTGTCACTCTGTGAGTAAAATGAATGTGATTTTTAATATATCTCTCAATTATTGTGCAAACACCTGCAGTGTGGGCTCATTTTTTCTATTAATATCATAGCTTTCTGAACATTTTATTGAAACAATCCTGTAACACATGTGAGAAAATGTCAGCCCTCAAGTGTTGACAAAGTCAAAGTAAAAAGAGCTTCACTTTAACATCATCTACACAAGTTGAAGATAAAATAAATAATATTGATGATTACCTATAAATAAACAACATGAAATCTTAAAGTGTAGTTTCAAAGACTACCAGCCTTTAAGCTTTGACAAAGTCAAAGCTAAAAGAGCTTAAAGTACCATTTGGGCATTTCCCCCACTCACTTCACAATATACACCAATTCATTGATGTCTTCCTATTTCCTATCGATCTCTCCATCATGTGGAGATCCATTAACATCCTTTTCAGTATTCAAAGAAACATAATCAATTAAAGAAATAAATCAACAGAGTCCATCATATTCTTGATTCTCCATCTGCATATCCACCCCAAAGACCACAACACCCGAGTTCAATGATTTTACTGCTCCAGTTGGTTTTCAGCTCAAAATTGCCATCTTGGGGTGGCGTGTTTAGAAACCTCTCCAAGACCCACATCCCAGATTTGATACATGTACTAGATTTTCAGTACTGATTACTGGTGCTACTGAAACCTTACCTACTCTACTGAGTGAACTGAAGGTTGAATACTTCACCAAAGAATGGCCAATGTGAACTGCCAATTTTTTGTTGTTGTGCACTCAAAGTCAATGTAAATGATGAAAGAACACTATCTGTGCTTTTGATGATCACCTCACAACCCTCCATACTTCCCGTCCTATTTGGAAGACTTTCTCACATGCTCCATCAAAGTTGGAGATCTGAAGCATTTGATACTGATTGTCAACGCCAATCACCCAAGGTTTGCCACCACTTGTGAAGAGAATGTCATTCCAAAAAGTGTGATTGAGATTGACTTCGGGAAGCGCAGGGTAGGTGATGTTTGTAGGTTGGGTTTGATGTGGAGGGCTTGTTGAATAAGCTGCTAACATCTTCTGACGTTTTTCCTGTTTGATCTTCAAGTATGCTGACTGGTTGCCAAGTGAATTGAGTAGACAAGTCATCAAAAATCTGCAAAATCTGAAATTCAAACTTTGATTTTGAATCTCAAGGTAAGATGAATTGACTTACCAATAATTAAATACTTTCCACCCTTTTGCCCATCTCATTGATGCCTTGTGAATGTATGAGAAAATAGGATTGTTGGATTGCAAAGTGATCACGAGGTGGGTGTAAACATTTATGATGGTGAGTGAACTCTGAAGTGCTCAGCACGTTGGGATGGCCTGATATGCACTTATGACACATGAAGAGAACTGGGTGGGTAGTACTAGGGCAAGCCCAATGTTAAGTACATATGCTTGGTGTTGGGTGGCCTAAGTAAGTGCTGTATACACAAGCTGTATAACTAGAAGACTTATTGTACGTAATTGGGATTCCACTTGTCAGCAAGTGGACTCAGTCTCCACCAATCTGTGTATCTATCTTTGTTGTTAAACCAAGCAATGTCTATCAGAAGAATTTGCCATCAAGCTTTGGGTACCCAATGAGCCGTCTTATCTCCGTTCACAAAGCTTGCGGCTTTTGACCCACCAAGCAAATCAATATGAATGCCATGATCAGTTGAAATCCACTTTTGGAAGAAAGGACTGTGTGCTTTGTGAGCCTATCAGGTGACTTCTCTTCTCCTCATTTTGAAGGAAGGCTGCTCAATATTGGGGGTATGTACAGAAATGAGTTATGTGAAGCCATCCCTGATCAATAATTACATTAACAAAGAAAAGAATTAAAAGATGATTTGATTTTCTTGTGTCTTTCTCCCTGTACATGGTCCAGCTAACCAGGGAAGGGGGAATGCTGGTATCATGCGAATTCAAGGTAAATTACTTCCTATGGCTCCATCTTGACAAATGCATCAAACTACCAAAGTTGATGAGTTATTTCTTGTCAATCAGTGTGCAGAAGTTCATTCTGATCCTGTGCCAAAACTTTGGTGGTTTTCTTCTCACTTGTCCTATGGATCCCTTGTACACAGGTTGACCTCTTGGACATCAATGATCTCATTAATGACACATGCAATTACAGATAACTTTGGGGGAGTAAAACTGTGCTCAGCTTGTCATCTGCCTACTTAGTTTTTACATAGAAATTCTGATTTTTTGAAATATACTTATTCTGAAGGACAGTCACATCCCATTTTGACTTTGAGTGTATCTACTCATGTACCATGAAACACTCAGGTCAAAATAAGATTGATTTCCTGCCAGCTCCAAGTGATCATGGAGTACCGGAGTGTATGAATGTGAAGGTGACAGTATGCATTTTTTCCTTTCACTACACAAAGAGACCAATTTCCCCAGGGATTTTTGATTTTGGTTCAGAGGAAATTCAGAATCATGTGACTTGCGCACCTACACGTACAGCGCGTATTGCGAGCAAAAGTGGACTTTTCCAAACTATGCATTTTCCAAACAATGGATTTTCCAAACAATGCATTTTCCAAACATTATCCTTCAGAAACGAGTGTCCGGAAAAATCTCACACCCCGTATTGTATCATGGATTTGGTCGTTCAAAACAAGCCCAAGAAATGGGCCCCCAGGTGGCTGACCACCTCTAGTGCCCCAACAGGGCCAAATACTAAGCTTAACTAAGCCCCTCTCGCGCGGCTGCGTCCGCGCCCCTCGAAGAGGGGCTTACAACGGACTCGTACTTTTTGGCAGGAGAGCTCCAAGAATTAAGGTGCCTTAAGTAGTTTTTTGGACTTCTCCTCGAGCCCTCACCGTAGAATTTCTCACGTTTCTCGTATGTTGTTCTTCACACTTTTGTACATGATCTGGTACCTCATAGTTTGTCTCACCTTGAGGGGAAGTGTTATAAATATGCGATGAAGATTTGGTAATATGTGTTCTTAAGTGCTTTCAAATTTCGTATCCAAGGCATATGAAGAAGGCTTAGGCCATTACAAGAGGACGTAAGGCCTTGTAAGGCCCATTCTTGACACAGCTCTCAAAGCATGCAGAGCTATCTGTTTCTCATGAAACTTGTGCCAGCAAATGTACAAAGGCATGAAGAAAAACATACCAGCAGCTCACAAATTTCTACGGTGAGGATTTGAGGAGAAGTCCAAAAAACAACATAAAGGGACTTAATTCTTGGAGCTCTCCTGCCGAAAAGTACGAGTCCGTTGTAAGCCCCTCTTCGAGGGGCGCGGACGCAGCCGCGCGAGAGGGGCTTAGTTAAGCTTAGCCAAATACCACCTTCCATCGATCGAAGTACCTCACAACCCATTCCTTGAGATTCCTTGTCCAGTCGCTGGATCGACGGGAAAACGGAAATGGAAGGCTATTGACTCAGTCACTGATTCACCAACCCCGAGTGAATCTTCATCTTACCCCCCCCTTCACGTCAACTTGCACATCTGACCGACACTCCACCTCTATATGCCCATTACATAGTACCTCATTCAGCTTCAGGTCAATCAGTACCTTTTCCAGCTGGTTTCGCGGCTCCTCTCCATCATCCCTTTGGCCCAGGTGCTATAGCTAGTACCAGATTGAACCACGCATCACCCTCGAGCCGAGTACGCCTTGCCGGGTCAGAAGTCTATCACCAGCCTAGGCCATCCTCCTCCTCATCTAGAACTGCATGGCATGCCAATGATCCAATCTTTGCTCCTGAAGGCCTCGAAGCACATCTCCCCTCTCATGTAGTTATTGCTGAATCGAACATACCTACCGAGCCTCTCGTTGATCCAGCGACGCGGAGGATTGAAAAAAGAACTCTTCCAGCGTGGGGTCACGATCTACCTTAAGGAACAGAACCTTATGAGTCCTTCTTAGATCAAATGGACTATAGCTTACCTGTCCGTGAACGTGCACTGGCCAATCCTAAAGTGTTAGCCAATAAACGCAGGGAAGCGATCGAAGAAAATTCTAGACACGTATGGCTTCAGATCCCTCAAAAAGGTATCCCTCGAGTCAGTAAAATACAACAGGCAGCTAGCTAGAGTCGATTGATGTACGTCAAACGGTTGTGTGCCTTAGTTAGTCGCGAGGGAAGACGGATAATCACCCAAACAAAAGCATCCGAGGAACTGCAAATAAAGGCCAGTAGATTGATGAGAGAGGTAAGTATACTAATCATATGATATGTCACGTTTCTATGTCCTTCCACACCTTTCCACACTTGTTGATCTTACTCTGTGTTTTTTTGTTCAAAAGTTACTGGTCTATTACCGTGGGAATGAGAAGCGTGGCAGGAAACTAAGAGGAAAGCGGATAAGGAGGCAGTCGAGCGAGCTAAGAAAGATGACGAAGTGCGCAAAGTCAAACGTCAGGCTCGAAAACTCAACTTCCTCTGTGGGCAACAAAATCAAAAGTGAGATTTTTTCTTGTCTCAATATTTGTCACATGTATGCGTTGGTCACTGATAGTCTTGCCATCAATTTTACATTCATATGTAACTGAATAGCGAAAGAAGCAGAAGAAAGCAAAGAGACCGGTGGCGCTGCCCCCATTGCTGGTGATCAACCTGGTCCTGTAACTGTGGCCACAAGTACAGGAGCCACTGTTCAACTGCTCGATGACTTGGCGAATGGCGGCGCAGATGCTGATTTGGCAGCTCTCAATTTTGATGATGGTAAGTATTCCCATCTACATGATATATCACATCTACATACTCGAACACCGAGATTTGTGTCATCCAATCTTGTCAATTTTTGTAGATGTCGACTCCAATCTACATGCGCATGCAGCGCGCAACGCGCGATTGGCAGTAGATGCTGCCAAGCAACGGGCTCAGGCCTTTGATACCGCGGCTGCCCAACAGCTTGCAGCCACTACACCCGATGCCGTTGCCCCCAATACTGCTACCGCCGATACTGCTACTCCCGCCGGTAAAGAAGGGAACAAAATGGTCACAGGAATTGATAGTACGTAGCTCACAAGTCAATTATCGTTATGTTGGTCTATAGAGTTCTTTACCTGACTTCAAATCGTTTGTCTGCTTATGTCATTTAGTTGATCAAGTTGACCTCAACTCCCAGAATCCTACCATGGCTGGTGATATACAAGTCAAACAACCCAAGATGCTTATGGCAGAGCTCAAAGAATATCAGCTGAAGGGTTTGAATTGGCTGGCAAATCTGCATGAACAAGGTATCAACGGTATCCTTGCAGACGAGATGGGACCCAGAAAGGTATGTGACTTATTCTAGGTGACAATCTATCTTGATCTATACTTATCAATATCTGTGTACAATTTCACAGACGTTGCAATTTATCTCATTGAGGGCGTATCTGGCCGAAGTGCATAACATTTGGGGACCTTTTCTAGTCATTGCTTTGGCTTCTACCCTACATAATTGGCAGCAAGCAATCACAAGGTTCGTTTCGGCGTTGAAAGCACTGCTTTATTGGGGTAGCGTCCAGGACCGAGCGATTTTGCGAAAGTTTTGGAATTGGAAACATTTACGGTATGATGGGGAGGCCCCGTTTCATGTGGTCATCACCAGTTATCAATTGGTGAGTCTGTTTATCATTATACCTTCTGCCGTAGAAGTCGCTTAATGTATGATCTCATTGATAAACAAACAGGTGGTACAAGATGAAAAATATTTCCAAACCTTGAAATGGCAATACATGATATTAGATGAAGCACAAGCCATCAAAATCTCAAGTAGTACACATTGGAAGACTCTGCTTGGGTTTCATTGCAGAAATCAACTATTATTTTGGGTTGTTGTGTGATTTTTTTATATCCCAAAAGGTGTGTTTATGTTTACAATTTTCTTTTAAACTTCTTTTAATCAGGGTTGAGTAGATATATATGTGTGTGTATGTATGTGATCATAAGTGAGTTAAGAATTTGGGACAGATTTCTGTTTGTCTCATTAGTGTTTTTTGTGTGAGTACAACAATTTAGATTAGATTTAGTTAGTTGTATGAAGCAACCCAAGTTTGAAAATTTGAAT
This sequence comes from Melampsora larici-populina 98AG31, assembly GCF_000204055.1. Taxonomy (NCBI): domain Eukaryota; kingdom Fungi; phylum Basidiomycota; class Pucciniomycetes; order Pucciniales; family Melampsoraceae; genus Melampsora; species Melampsora laricis-populina. Next base: position 210,187 of record NW_006768796.1, on the reverse strand, counting down.
ACAAAGAAGTATGTTATGAACTGAACTCGTGACACTTACAGATCACATGTCACAGATGGAGATAACCAGTTGTAGCCCGTGCCACGTTGTCTTTTCTCTTTTCCTTCATCCGACAATCACTATAGGGAATCCAGATCACCTGATAAGAACTACAGATTGAGACCTCCAATCCCATCACCAGAACCCCACAGAGACGCCCTTAACATATTGTCGGATCCATTAAACGGGATTCGAGCATTCGATATTAATTACCCAGAAACTCAATAGATTATTTTAAGAAAACCCAGATCTCAGATCTCAAACGCTGATACAAACTTTGTTATTACATCAGATTACAGCCGTTCCAACAATTAACGGCAGAAATCTTCATCGGTGTGTTGCATCCGAATTTAATCTAAAAGTCAAAAACTAGTTAAAACCGGCTCAAAGTGACAGGTCTCCCAGGCCTCCTTGTTCATTTGCGTGCAAAACTGGGTTTAATCCAGTTTTGACCTCTCTAGATTTAACCTCAAGAGCGACACACGATCAAAGATTTCTGCCGTTAATTGTTGGAACGGCTGTAGATCACGGACTCGAACTTGAATAGAAGATTTAGATTTAGCAGGAATCAGAACTCACCGGAACAATTACACTACGGTCCAATCAGGACATCCGTCGGATGTCCTGTCTCGCGACATCCAACGGAGATCCGGCTGATCTCCGCTGATTATCCTCACAGAGGAGGTCGCGCGGATGAGAGCGAGGACATTGGCACAATATCCTTGCTTTAGGTTCTGCGCGACGCTGAGAGACCTGATTGAATTGCAGAAATGCATTCAATAGGGTCTGGGTGCAGGAACCGCAGGCCAGTAAGACCTCCGGTAGCCCAGTGCAACCGTTGTAATTCTTGATTTGGGGCAAGGGGTCATTTGACCAGTGGTGAATTACATATGTATTGAGCGAGCGAGAAGAAAATTAACAAATTTGTTATTTCATTCACGGGATCATCAAAAAAGAATAACAAAAAAAATGACTCATGATCAATCTAGATGGATGTATGGAGTAGAAACAAAACAAAAACAATAACAATAACAAAAAAAGAAATCTGTCAAAAGTTGAAACTGGTATAACATGGGATTGTAAATATAAAAGGACAAACAAAGAGACCTGCTTAGAAGTATTGGATCAACTTGTGAATTGGATGGTGAGATGAAGGGGACAAATTTGTAAAAGAACATAAAGCAACAAGCATGGCTATAAAATGAAGCCAAACGATGCCAAACAGCAAAGGTGGATGAGGATATGTGTAGTATGAAGGAGGAAAAATGATCAAGTTTGAAATTTGTGAAGGGGGGAGAAAGAGGAAGAAGCAAGACCAAACTCACAAGTTCCTCTTTTATGGGAAGTCCTTCAACACAACTTTCTTCCAATCTTGGACCCCTGTCAAGGCCTGAGCAAGCTGTGGGACTTGTCTCAGGGTTCCCTCTTGGGTGTCAACTGGACTCAAATTGTTGACAGCAAGAACCCAAAGGACATCACAAGGATCTCTTGCAGTCATCTGCGCAATGTCCTTGGGGAGGATGAAAATCGGACATCCTGAGCTGTCAACCGTTGACCCGTAGTGTAGATCAGACATCACCGCTTAAACCGCGATATTCAAGATCTCCCATTAACTGAAACCTTAAGAAACTCAATACCGAACCAAACCTTATTGCCACCACGTCTCCTACATACCGTACCCCACTCAAAGAGGAGGATTCTGACAACGATACAGCTGTTCCATTCTTTGACGCTGGTTCTTCCTCTTCCAACGCCGGACTAAGCAATACCAAAGCCAAAATGACTTCAATTGAAGACATCCAACGCCAATTGGCAGAACTCGTCTCTTCCCTTGCGGAAGAAAGATTGATGCGAGGGCAGGCTGAAGCTAGATACCAGCAGTCCAAAGCTCGCCTTGCAGCACTGGAATCCCAAAGAACAACCGCTCTGCCTACCGGCAACACAGCTGTGCACACTCCGGCTGTCCCGTTAGCTACTACACCAGTCCCTAAGGGACCTAAAGTATCGACGCCCAACAAGTTTAGTGGCGTTTGAGCAGAAACCGTCAAAATTTTTGCTAGCCAAGTCCAATTATATATGTTGGCACACCCCTATCTATTCCCAGATGATAGAAGCAAGGTGGTGTTTGCTCTGTCCTACCTCACAGGAGCAGCTAGCAGTTGGGCACAGCCCCTCACAATGGAACTCTTTGATCAACCCACGGCCCACCAAGTCACCTTTGATTGGTTTGTCACAAACTTTAAAGCCATGTATTTTGACACGGAGAAGAAGGCAAAAGCTGAACGGGCTATTCGAAACCTGTTGCAAAAAACTAGTGTAGCAGCTTATACACATGAGTTTAATATTCACGCAACAGCCACAGGATGGGAAACTTCAACCTTGATCAGTCAATATGAACATGGACTGAAGAAAGAAATTTGAGTGGTGATGGTCATGTCACAAGAACAATTTACGACCATTGAGCAAATTGTGAACTTAGCCATCAAGATTGACAGCAAGCTACATGGCGCTTCCAACCCCTCAGCCGCTACTCCACATACCCACACCGTTGCAACAGACCCTAATGCCATGGATCTATCAGCTGCTTACGTCCGGTTATCAGAGGACAAACGGGCGAGACATATGCGAGCTGGGTTATGCTTTTGTTGTAACAGTCATGGTCACATATTGGCGGCTTGTCCTGACCGTAAGACTTTTTGGACAGGGAAAGGAAGAGGTGGATATCATTCCAAAATAGCTGAATTAGAAGTTAAATTGGCAGCGTTGAGTAGTGGAGGAGAGAGTCATAGAAGCAGTAATGTAGAAGTAGTTGGTCGTGCTGAGACGTCAAAAAATGGAGGAGCTCAGGAATGACGGTTGTGCCATTCCTGAGCCAACTGGGGGATTCATCAGACATTAGTGTGGGTTCTAGTAGAATGTTATCATGCAATTCAGACAATCCATGTATATTTTTACGCACCTATTTGTCCAAATCCCAAAACCCCCGAGCCACAACTACTCACGTCTATTTGGCCAATTTTCTCATTGACTCTGGAGCCACACATGACGTGCTGAGTGAGTCCTTTGCCAATAAGACTGGCCTGATTGAGAACACAGATCCTTACATTCAAGCAATAACCAGGTTTGACAGATCCAAGAGCCAATCTTCTTTCAAAACAAAACTCTTTATCAACTCCGACACAACAATTACACCTTTCATCATCACTCAACTCAAAGACTCCTACAACGGCATCCTGGGAATGCCGTGGATCAAGACCAATTCTGACCTCATTGACTGGCAGCAGGGCACAGTGTCCTGTGCTGCCAAACGCATTGCAGCTATGTCAACAGCTTTGTATTGCCCGACCGAACCCTTGGATGGCCATTTATTGGACCCTACGGGGGACGCTAGGAGCAGTTACAAGGGGATGTGTGTCAATCCTGACACGTTAACATCCCTGCAATGTGAGTTCGACCTCACAGACCATAATACCCATGTTGTATCAGATGACAACCATCTTTCTCCCACTAATGTATCAGAACCAGGACTAGAAGACATTATTGTTCAACAACAACCATCCGAAGCCGAGCCAGTCACTGTAGACAATACAGACATTGCAACTGTGATCACGGTCTCGTCCAATCCGACCCAAAACCCTGAAGATCCCAAGTTGGAGCCCAAGGGGCACGCAAGGAAAAGTGACGAGGGGGCTAACATCTTACCAGACATTTTACTGCCCCCGCAATGTGAGTGTGCCACCGTTCCATTTTGTAATACCTTTTGTACAGCTAGCAAGCCTTGTTACCCTTTGAATAGCTTGAATCCACACATCAACGCCGCAAAGACATCTTGGTCCACATCAGCACGACTAGCAGCCAACGAAAAGAAATCAGCACCGGTGAAAACCCTTGAGGAGATGGTCCCATCCTACTACCACCGACACTTACATGTGTTCAAGAAATTGAACACACAGAGACTACCCCCTAGACAACAATACGATTTCCAAGTTGACTTGATCCCCGGAGCTCAACCACAGGCGAGTCGAATAATCCCTCTGTCACCAGCTGAAAATGCTGTTCTAGACGAGATGATCACCACTGGACTGGAAAATGGCACAATCTGTCGCACTATGTCTCCATGGGCTGCCCCTGTACTCTTCACAGGGAAGAAGGATGGCAACTTATGTCCTTGCTTCAACTATAGGAAGCTTAACGATCTGACTGTAAAGAACAAATACCCGCTGCCATTAACTATGGATTTAGTTGATAGCCAAAATGACTAGTGCAAGTCTGAGTTGGCTGTAATTTAGAAATCAATCAATGTAAGAAGACAAATGAAAAACAAGAACTTTTTGAATGATCAAAAGGATCAAAGGTGCATTTACTACACTTGAGCTGGTATGATAGCATCTTGAGAATCAACAAATGACCCAATTCAGTTATTTCTGCCCAAGTACCCGGACTAAGTCTTCTAAATTGTTCTCAAATCCTTCTTTAAGCCAAAGATTTTATTTTCAATACAGCAGTTTTAGAAATCCATGTGGGTGTTGTTGTTGTTGTTATTTTAGTTTATTCATATTCATGACTTTAAATCCGGTAGGAAAAACACGGAAATGGCTGATAACGTGGCCCCAGGTTGAATCACATTGCTTGCCCAAAGCCAGCTTCAACCCTCAATGCTAATACTTGAGCAGGATTGAGCCTGCATGAGCTCCATTTCTGATCCCAATTGGGCTAAATAACCTAGACAGGCAGCATATCAATTGACCACAGATATGAAAAAAAATGAAAACAACAGCAGCAACATTTATTTTTGAAACAGCTGTACCACTCCATTTATTTACTAGTACAAATACATATATAAGGCTTTCTCTTGACTTTCAGACCACAAGAAGGCTTGGGGTGAGAGTGTGAATTGGTTCTCAGCACCTAGTACAAATACTACAACATTGATTGTATATTGTTTTCAAAATAATTCCATAGTTGGGAGTGTATCACAAATAAGACCAGGTGAATCAATGAAGGAGACCAAGATATTTCCATTACAAAGTAAGGAAATGGCGTCTGTGCAAGGAGAATCATCTTATTAACTTTGAATTGTGGTATGAGGGGCAATATGAACCTGTTGATCAAACAGACAGCTGTATGATAAGATGGATATATATTTGGTCTGGATAGGTGGTGAAACAGTGAACAGACCTTGATTAATTGTCATGGACTCAATTGCTCATCTTCACCTTGTCGTGACAGGTGATTTGATGTTGAAGGCTTTTGTTTTTGAAACAAAGACAGTAGAAAAATTGACCTATTGGACCTTGGTATGTTGGGTGGAAAATTCAAAGGTATTAAAAAAGCAGTGGTCAATGTGAATGAAAAGCAGGCAGTGTACAGGTTCAAAATTGTACATCATATTGGTTTGGAAGGAACAAAATCACTCAACCTGCAGACAAGGTAATGATAGGACTCATGCAAGTAACTTTGAAAATTTAGTCTTTAAGATACTTTTACCTTCAATTATCAATGTATAAATTGAGTTCAGAGCTGAATTACTGGAGTCCCAGATTGTGGTGCCCCTTTGTTCCAATTTGGGGCACTAGAGGTGGTCAGCCACCTGGGGCCCCATTGCTGGTCAACTTGGGCTACTGGGAATGATTCTTGGTCTCTGATATTTGCTCTACTTAGCAAAAGACATTCCATATTTTCAAACCTTCTGCAGCTGCACTGATCCACACCCAACTACTCCCCCTCACTGCCAACATAGATGCCTTGGGTTGTGGAATCCAAGGCATCATTGGAGGTAAAACCTCGGACAAGGTCTGTCTGAGGCTTTTGTCCAAGGTAATCTTCTGCGCCGGTAATTGCCTTGGATCAAAACCTTGGACAGCTTCTTTCAGAGGTTGGTAATCCGATAATACCTTGGATTTTTCAATCTGAGGTAAATATGTTGGCGGTGCCTAGACAAACATTATCTAGAAATTACATAGCCTTATTCATGAAAGTGCAGAGCAAGAATACCTCTTGTAAGTTGGAACAAGGTTTAACTAAAGGGAATAGGTGGATGGCTTAGTGAGGTTCCTGGAATCCAAAAGATCTTTCTCCGGTTTTTATTCTATCATATTCTCCAATGATCTGTATGACATGGTAAAGAATCATTGTGACGGTTTTCAGCAAAAATGTGTATTATCATTCATCTTAGGTTTCAACATCTGTTTCCTCTTTCAATTATTGTTTACCACTTTTGTATTCATCCAGCTCTTTATTGACAAAAAATCTTAGTTAATCTCTGTTTTAGTTGAAATTTTTTTGTTTCCCACCATCCCACCCATTGTGGTTATCATTTTGGTATTCTTATTTGTAGTGTACTCTGCCCCTCAGGTCTCTGGTTTATCTCTCGCACTGCAATACTGCTCAGGCCCTCCGGGGTCATCCAGTGTTTTAGCAGTATAAAAAGCTCAAGCTTTTGGTCCAAGACCTCATGTGCCAAACCTCTTCCGCTTTTCTTCAAACTTTCACCTCAAATCAATTGATACATGGAAGTCATTTTAATTTTGGGAAGTTGATTGATATTCTCAAGTTTTTCAAGCTCAGCAAATCATTTGATACCCAGTTTCTTTTTGTATTCATATACACCATTATTGTCTCAATTTCTTGATACGGTTTGTCTCTTCATGTGTTTTATAAAAATCTCATACACAGTCAATCAATTGAATCTCATGATGTCACCTACCGTGAAACTTTGTTTCCTTCTCTCACATTGTTAAAATGTTGAGAATTTATCATTGGCCTCAATTTGTACTTGTCCTTGTTTCTAACAAAAGAAGTAAATCATGATTGATCAGAATTATTTTCATTCGTCAATTTTTAGTTATCTTTGAACTCAAGTATTCCTCATTCAAAGCTGTCTTATCATACTTTTATTATCATGACAATTTCTATCACTGTTCAAATCTCTCATCTGATTTTCAGATGAACATCAAGTGTATCAAATTGAAATCATTTTCTTATTAATCCTTCTATTTGGATTTTCTTAGGAGTTGGCACAAAGTGTTAACAGATTGGAATATGTGTAAGTCAAGTGAAACCCAGCCATGGAAAAAGGTGTGAGAAAACAGTTTACAAAAGAGGTGCATCAAGAAGCCAAGTTGCCATGCCCCCAATGGGAATTCAAGCCATGGGTTCCCAGCTTCAACACTGTTGCTTTCCTTTTTGTAACTTCCCAGTGTGATTTCATCCTCTTGATCGCATCAAGACTTTGTCTTTAGCAAAATTGTTGTTGCACTACAAATTCTTCAATACACTTCAAAATCCATACAGGATTCTCAATACTTAACTTTTTTCATCCAAAAAACAGTTCTCTAAAAGAAAATTTGGTTATTGTTTCAATTTTTACTATCTAGCTATTTTCAATATTCTTTCTATTTTAATTTACGCCCACCACCCTCTTGTCAGACACTGGGTTAAGTTTTGGGCTGTGTTATCATTTTCTCTGTATCAGCAGTAGGCAAGCAGTCCAGTGGATTGCTCAGCACCGTGTGTGTGGCCACCCACCAGTACTCTCTTGCTCCAAAAATTGTCATCTTGCGAATTCAGGCCCAGGGCCAGCATCCACGGGTAAACCACACCGTCCCATGTCTTAACAAGCCAACTGATTCCTCTTGATAGAACAGGAAAGAACTTGTGGAAAGACATGGACTTCACATGTAGAACATCAAATATGTTCCCTTTAAATATAGGGGAGTTCAAGTAGGCCAAAAAGAAAAAATTTGTACTTTGGCCTCCCAGGCCTTCAAAATTGAACAATGAAAATTGCCAGGATGTGCTCCTCAGGCAGGGCTTTCTGAAAGTATTTTGAAGTTTTCAAGATTATAAGTAGCATTTCATGGTAGGGACACTTATACCCTAGACATTTTTTTAATCTATCTTAAGACATCTTATCCTTCAACCGCTCAAATCCTGATCCATACACTCCTTGTTACATGATGAAGTACTTTTATTTTTGGCTGATTATGTGTGTTTTTCATATCTCATTTATCACCAGCTGAACTTATTAGAGAAACACAATGATATTTTTGTAGGCACACCTAGGCATTTTTTTCTGTATTTTTTGCACCTAGGCCCCACTTGGTGCGCGGGGCATGTTTTCTTACCAAAAAAACGCCAACAACCAAAATTTTGTTTTTGCATTGTTTTTTTCTATGTTTGTATTGCTAGAGCTATCTAACACCACAGAATTACCTTTTCAAGGTGAGAAAAGCTAAAAAGAGCTGTCTTCAAAGCTCACAGTGAGTATCCAAGTCTCCAATATTGGTGACAGGACATAGATCTCAAAAGATTTGGTGTGTTTTTTGAAAAGGTGCGCCGAACCTGATTTTGTGAATTTATTTGACACCGTGGGCGCCCACAAATTGGCGCAACAGAGCGTGTTTTTTGCGCCACACCCACAACATGACACGAAAAAGTGCAAAGTGCGCAGCACTGTTGCCTCCTGACCCGGGACTTGTGGGATCCGGGTAGCTACACCCTGTGCTGACATTTTTGAGCTGGTTTTTTTCCCGCTGCGCCTTTTGCCACTGTATCAGCCACCGGTTGCTACCTTTGACTTTTGATTCCAGCAGCCTCTGATCTGACCTCAAGCCCTCAAGTCACCAAACTATTCATCAACAATCAGACACCTTTCCACCTCCACCCATCCAGTTCTAAGGTGCCAAATACATATGATCTCAAATTGGATTATTAGATCATACTCTGTGAAATTTCATTTGGCATATCGATATGGTGCCGGTGGGATATCATCTCTTGACCCGTGGTTTTGGTGGACTGAGGACTGAGGGTACAAAGGTTTCTGCCATTCCTATATCTTTTATCCCCATCAATTGTTTAATTTATCATTTTTGCCTGACCTTTGTCTTATCCTAAGAAAAAAATACTAAAAATGTGTGAAATCACACAAATCATTGAATCTCAACACTTTCTAATAAGAGATTGTTTCAAGATGATAATGATGCTGATTTTTCAATCAAACCTTCTAGTCCCCCAATCTCTTCACCTCTGAATAGTCCTACTCATTTTAAATCAATCCATAAATGTAAACATACTAAACTTGAAAAACCAGAAAATCATAATTGATCCCAAAATAATAATGGAAATCATTATCACATAGTTTGAGGGATAGTCCTAATGATCCTTTTTCAGCTAAAGAAGGCGAATCCGCTTGTCAACCTGGTCATTTCATGATGAGAAATCTTGTAAATTAGTTTATGTGTCGTGAGTTCATCAATACACCTTTTTGAATCTTATTAAAAACTATTCTTTACTCATGTTTCTTGATTTTCTTGGATACTTTTTCTTTTCATTCTTAATATGTGATAAACAAATTCATTATGATTCAGGAGAAGATTTGCATAATACTGGTGAGTCACCTTTTACACTCTCAACCCCTAAATTACTTTTTTCAACTAATGATATTCCATCATCATCACCTTCAACCAAACTTAAATTCAAACCCAACTCAACAGAAGATATAATCAATCCATTTCAAAACATCTAAAAAGAATGAGAAATCTAATGCTGATGAAGTAGTTGGATTACCTACACCTCAACAAACTTGTCAGAAAAACACTTGTTAAGACCTTTTGGGTGAGGAAATTATGATCAAGTTGATTGTAATGGATCATCTCTTTACACTCTTTTCAATCAACTTATACATGTTTTCTATACACTCATTGAAGTTGTTAAATCCTTCACACTTGTTCAATTGGAATTGCCTTCCATTTGTTCTATTTTTTTATTTACTTAAAAAAACACTTTTTCCACTGGCAACACTGCCAGGCACAGCAGAAATGAATTACGCTTTCAGCTACTATTTTTGGGCCCCCCAAAAAATGACCTACTTGTAAAGCTATCACGACCAAATGTGGTTTTGTTCCACTATGCTGCCCATTTCAGGGGTTTTAGCGCTGGGTAGCGCTGCCAGCCACACTTGGCTTTGACCTTGATTTTATTATTCTCAAAATATGAACTTTGAGAAAGTCAAGTAGATGTACAGAATCTGAAAGTCTTACACAATAGATATTTGATTGATAGCTTTGGAGAACGCAGTAGATTATATTTTGTGGGAAGATGTCTTAATTATCAAATCTACATACCAAATTGTCCATGATGAATAAGGAAAGATCTTACCAAGCCTTTGAAAGGACCTGTAATGGTTGACTCATATTGAAAACAGTATCTTGAAATGATCTGTACTACATTGGATGGATTCAGAAGCATCATATATGTTTTGTTTTGCAAGCTTTCCACTACCTGCTTGGATGAAGTCTTGGATGATAAGGTTTTTGAAATCATAAGGTTCTCTCTCTTTAAGATCTTGGAGCAAGCCTCTGACCTGGTTATCTTTTTGTTGCATGTGGCCATCCCTTTCTTTGGCCTTTTCCTTGAAAAACATCTAAACTGCCTTGCCAAGTGATGACCTCTACAACAGAAAAACTCATACTGCAGTAGAAATTGTATCTCAAAATCTGAAGGTCAACAGTCGGTGAAAGTATATTGAACATTTGAAAACCACATATTTATCTGCTTCAGCTTGTTCATGAATGAAGGCGTTTGGGGGTGTGCATTAGGAAGATCTTGTACTCTGAAGCCAAATGTTACATAATCATTTGATACATTACATTTCATTGAGCAAATCATGAAGAGATTTTCAAGAACACAGAAAGACTTGATCATACTTTTGCAGATTCCCATAGCACAAACACTGCATTCTAGGAAAGCCCATCTGAGAAAATCTAATTCATAAGATATGCACAGGCAAAAAAATATGTTGCTCTGGATGGTAGCATTTTCCGTCTCATGAGGCCATTTGTACATGATCTAATGGAATTGTGCCTTTTTTGTTCATTTGGTTCCAATTTTTCTTTCTCCATCAACACACACAGTATAACCAGCACATGCTGGAAGAAAATAAACTGCTCATTTTGAAAATTAGTTCAAGAGTGAAGAGTGTAATAGTCATTTTAGAACAAAAATAGAGACTATATGACATAAAATCAGTCAGGAGGTTTATGATCTCAAATTTATGAGGTCTTAAGTAACTGGAAAGAAAGTTTGTAAGACAGGGTAAGGTTGAGTTTTGAGATTGACTTATTAAGAATTCAAATCATGATGTGAATGATTTTGATGAGTGTCAAAAAAAGTTTCTTTGAACAGCTCTTGCAACCAGGATTAGGTGCAAACATGGTTAGTTCCAGGTTTTGTACAGGTTTTTTTTAGCAAAAAATTGGTTCAGTATCAAAACACATGTCTACAAATAGTGATTGGACTTCTGAATGCTGAGCATCATGTCCCAAAGCTGATCATGTGGGGTTTTCAACTGGTCAAACAAAAACAGACTTTTTGGGTGTTTTACCCAATCTGAAGCTTGCTCTATGGAAATGTTGCTGAGAAATTTTCGATCTCTCTCATTCAAGAAGCTCTTGTAATTTGGACAAAGATTTGAGTTCATTCTTCAATTCAAATCATGTGAATGTACTGGACTGATCAGATGGTAATTTGTCTATGTTTCTCTCCTATTTTGGTAGGGTATCTATGACAAGCATTCCTTCCCATGACCGCATCTAGTACAAAAATGCTGTTTCATATAACTTTGGTGATCTATTCTGTGTTTTCATATATTTGATGGTACACATATCTAGTCAGACATGGAATTGAGACTTTTCATCAAAAAGGATCAAGATGTAAGGCAACCAACCTGAATATCAAACATATATCACTTACATCCCTTACATCCCATTGGCAGGGATAGCCGGTGGTGTCCTTTGATCAAGAATTCCTACACATCAATCATCACCAACACAGTGATCTGTCTTGGTGATAATTGATGAAACAATCCTCACTGGTCCCTTTTGAGATGTGTCCATTCTTCCATAGCTATCTAAGGCCTTATAGATATTTGTACTGAAGAGGGAAATAATAAAGGATCTTTAGTGTCTTTATAAAAACTTCCTTATTGTGTGGGATTTATTAAAAGCTTGCTTCAATGCATCCAACATTAGGCCAGAACATCACATCCTCTTGATCTTGACTTAATCACAGATATGAGTAAGAAGAGTGTTTCTTATGCTTGTCCACACTTGATTTCTTGTAGCAGAAGCACAAAAAGTGTGTTTAATGTGTTGCATTGCATAAGACTGGTGTTGTAAGGTAGGCAGGCAACATGCCTTGCTCCATGCAGACTGTAATCCAGACTTTCATTGCACGCACCAACAAAGGCACGACTTGGTGCATAAGTCCATGGCTACGAAGTCGTGTACAGATGAGAGTTCTAGATATGCTTATAGCGAGGTGGCCCCAGTGAGGAAATCCTCAATTGTAAAATGGGAAAGAATTTCTCCCCCTCACTACCGCGCCACCTCAGATAGCAGAACTCTCGAAAGCTGAACACGACTCATCTAATCTTTCTATTCAAATATTTGTTATAAAAATTTTAAAAATAAAATAAATTGGAAACATTTAGGAAACATACACTCAACGGAAAAACCAAGCAGAAAACAAATCAGAAAACAAATCATCACAACGGAAAGAAGAAAGATCAGAAATGGCAACATTTGATGAGGTGTTAGCAGAGTCAAGGAGGCTAGCAGAAGAGGCCCTGAAAGAAGGAGCAACCGGATCGACAACACGGAGTAGATCCAAGACAAGGGAAGACGAACATGGCGAAGAAAAGAACGAAATGCAAGGAGAAGAAGAAGACGGAAGCGCAAGAACAGAACCAGGGAAAGGAAAGGGGAGGAACATGATCGGACAAGGTGAAGGAGGTTCAGGAGGCCGGACCGAAAATTCAGAAGAAGAAGACGAGGAGATGGAAGAGGCAGGTCAACGAGAGCAGCGACCAAGCACGAAGATCCGCATAAAAATAAATGGTAAGACCCCCACCTTTCCCTACAGATATACAACTCCCCCCCCCTTTTTTTCGAGTACATACATCTAGTCCTCTCTCTTTTCCTACACACCCCGCATGTTATGGGGTCCAGCGAACCGCTGAGGCAGCAGGAGCTACATCCTTGCATAAATGGAAAAATCCATATGTCCCTTTGGATATACAAGACCACGTTGTCGAGGACACCGGCAAAGCCGAGGCAGGCAGAGCTATATCTGACCACAAATAGACAAAAAGACTGAAATCAGCATAACTATCCGGAAAGACCGAGGCAGGCAGAGCTACATCTGACCGTAAAGACTTACGAGTCAAAGATAACCCCATTAGAGAAAGACCACCAACCCGTTAAAAACCAGTGGGGAAAGAAAGATAACAGACAGCTGATACATGTGTGAATGTGCCACAGACAATAACCCACCGGAACCAGCGGCACCGGGGAACAGGAGTAAGGACCTGTGGTGGAAGTCCATCGTAGAGGCGTTTGGAAACGACGACCTAGAACTCGGAAGAGCAATGCTCCACGGCTTCACGATGATGTACGGGACACCACCGTACGACCCAGAAGCCCTACGATCCAAAAGACTGGCGACACTAGCCGAAATGCGCGAGAGCCCGCAACTAGAGGCGCACCCTAATAGACAGAGATCAGCATCTTTGATCGCAGGAGGGAGCGAGGTAGATGAATACGCACAAAACGCGGCACAAGACGAGGTGACCTCCCGAGCGGTGAAGACAAAGAAGAGAGACCGCGATATCAAAGACTTGGTAGATCCTGAAAGTGAGATCATATTTGTCGACAAGCAATTCTCAAACAACAACCTCCTACAACTGTCAGCCGGCATAAATCAAAGAATGACAAAGCTTAGGGCATATGTGCCACTTACGGTGTTCAATCTAGACTGGATTGACAAGGATTTCGTCAAAGCCGGAACAAAAAAGCCGAAGTCAGTGAAGGAGTTGCAAGAAGGCAACGAAATTTTCACTTACACAGGCCTGACCCCAAAAGACAAGCTCCTGTTGACATGCGGAGAGTGGATTGATGCGATCGATTTGTTTATACGATACGTCGAAGAAAGATACCACATGGGTACGACGGCCAAGATGCTGAAAAAGCACAAGGAGAACGTCATAGAGATCAGACGATCCACCGCGTGCTGGATGGTAGCGCTACGCTACTGCATGAAAGTAAGCACCAAAGGTGAAGAAAGTTAGACAAGACAGAAGACTGATGCTGCCGGGTCGACCAGGTACGAAGACTTGTAATGCAAGTCCAGCTCGGAGAATCAGGCAAGCAAGAGATGTGCAACGCCGGAGCGCTACAAGAAGACCTGTTACGAGCGGCCAAAGATAAAGCGGAGTCAGCGGGAGAGAGGAACTTCACAGAGAATCCTTACGCCACGGGGCAAAAGTCTCTGGAGTCAAACACTAACCCCACAACAACAAGCACAACCTCCAGCGCAGAAAAGAGACAGTTCGCCTCGACTAACCAGAATCAAAGAGGAGCCGGAAACGGTCGAGACAGGAGTGCAGTAGGTTGGAGAGGACGTGGAAAGAGGGGGAACGGCAACTGGCAAGGCAGAGGCGGATATTACGCGAACCAGGGAGGCCAGACCGGCTATCACCACGGAAGCCCCTACGGGAACTACGGAGCCCCGAACCAAGGCAGCTTCTTCACGCCGCACCAACAATACCAACAACCACATTATCAATCCTCGTACAAAACGTATGGATACCAACACCAAAACGGGTACGGTAATTGGTCCGAACCAAGCCACCATCAAGGTGGATCGTATTCACAAAACGCAAACCTCGGTGAGGGCACAAGCCACGGAAACATGGGAGCACAGACAGGAACGGGTAGTGGAGGTGCAAAGGGAGGAGGAAGCGCTAAGACAACCCAGTGAGTGGAGTCAGCAGCGGCATGCCTAGTGTCACACAAACCAGAACGTCCCGGTCTTTCTCTTTTTTCTCCACGCACCTTTTTCTCTCCAGTCTCCTCTCTGTCCTTTTTTCTTTTGTTCTCCTCCGCTTGTCTCCGTCCTATTTTCTCTATGTCCCAAGAACTATGCTCTCTACCATTGAAGGGAAACACACAAAATATATTGAAATTCAAGAGAAGACGTTTTTGTTCCGAACCTGACCGCGCGTAGAGAAAGTCACTGAGACGCCTGATGAAACGGGAGAGAGAGAGAGAACAGCTGCAACGTGAGACTACATGAGAAATGCACCCGATGACTCAATCACACATAGACAACGACAGAAACAGGAAGAAGAGACGCTTACGCATGTTTATGTTGCATTCGGGATAGGTCGACAGGGCGAGAACTCTCAATAGAAACCGAGCCGGTAGCAGAACCAGAGCCACAGATGCCAAATGAGACAGACGCACGAGAGTGCGAGAGAGAGAAAAGCGAGAAGATATCACCCAAGAGAGCAAAACGGCAGACACCAACGACAGTAAGACCAAATCGAACCTAGCCGGAAGGAGTCACTTGCGAGATGAACCTGAGCGAATGGAGGAACCTAGCAGTCGTCCTAAAGCTAGAGAAGAAGCACCTGGAAATCATAGAAGGGTTTGTCAGCGGTTTCGACCAAGGGATACCGGACCACAGGCTACCTGGCTATAAGTTCTACTCACCCAAGAACCATGTGAAGACAGAGGAAGAGAAAGAAGTGATACGAGAGAAAATCCAAAAGGAGCTAGACGCCGGTCGGATGAGAGGCCCATACACCGAGGAGGAAGTGTTCGAACGCATAGGGTTCTTCCGAACGAGCCCGATGGGGAGCGTCGTGAACGGCGATGGATCCTTCCGTATAATCAACGACCTGTCATTCCCCAAGAACAACGAAAACCTACCTTCGGTAAACTCATTCGTAGACAAGACAAAGTTCGAAACGACATGGGACGACTTCGCAAGAGTCCTAAAGTTCATGATGGAAAACGAAGAGGAGTTAGAAATGGGAATCTTTGACTGGGAGAAGGCGTATCGTCAGATACCCACTCTCCCTTCCCAATGGAGGTACCTGATGGTTCGGGGACCAGATGGCGAGATTTACTATGACTTACGAGTGTCTTTTGGAGGGGTAGCTGGATGCGGAAGCTTCGGCGGCCCGGCCGACGCATGGAAGGAAATCATGAAAAGATACTTTGACTTCCTCGCGATCTTCCGCTGGGTAGACAACAACCTTTTCATCAGGCGACGAAACGACGTGGGGAAAACATCGATGAAAGAAGTGGTTGAGTTGAGCGCGAAGTTAGGAGTAAAAACCAACGAGGGGAAGTACGCCGAGTTCGCGGTTGAGCAGAAGTACATCGGTTTCCTGTGGAATGGGAAAGAGAAGACCGTAAGGCTACCGGAAGAGAAGTTACAAATTCGGAAAGATCAGGTAGACAAAGCATTGAAGAAAGAGACACACACCTTTAAAGAGGTCGAAAAACTGATTGGGAGACTAGTACACCTGGCAAACATCTTACCGCAAATGAAGTGCTTCACCCCAAGTTTCTATGCGTGGCTGGCGACGTGGAAAAACAAACTAGCGAGGAGAAAGATGCCACCAAACGTAACAGAAGACCTTTGGGAATGGAAGAGAACCCTCAAAACATTCAAGAACAGGAAGATTGTACCGAAGCGAGAACCAGTCAACATCGGCTGGGTAGGCGACGCATCCACGGACTACGGTGTAGGGGTTATGGTAAATGGAAGATGGAACCAATGGAGACTGAAAGACGGCTGGTCAGAGGTCGACGCGTTGGGGATCAAGCGAGACATTGCGTGGGCAGAGACCATAGTGATTCGCCTGGGACTGGAAGTGGCGACACGAACAATGGACGTAAGAGGGTTGACGATCCTATTTCTAACGGACAACACCACGGCAGAGGCAGCGGTGAGGAACCTAAAATCCAGACACGTTTCAGTCAACAAAGAATGGAGACGAATACAATGCCGGTTAGCGGAGCTAGACTGCGACTTACAGGAGAAAAGAGTGACCTCCAAGAAAAACGAGGCAGACGCGCTGTCCAGAGGCACGGACACAACAAAAACCGATAACAACAGAGTCCGATTCGATCTACCAGAGGACCTAATTGATTTCCTAGAAGAGACCCCGTAGTTATGACAGAAGGGAAGAGAAAAAAGGTTAACTTTGCGAATATCGAAGACGAGATCGAAGACAGACAAACCCGTCAAGTAGCAAGACACCTGGTCGGAGGAACATGGGCGGAAACAACCCTGCAAGGGTACAGTAGCGCAGTCACCAAGTTCAGAGAGTACATAGAGTGTCAAGGGAAGGACTGGAAGAACGTGGTACCGTTAGTCGCAGAAGACGTTTACGGATTCCTAATTTGGGCGGGAGAGTCACCGGCGAGGAAAGAAGAATCGGCAAAGAGGGTAGTAAAGGCAAAGACGTTGGAAAAATATTTAGCAGGATTACAAGCGTGGCAAATGGCAACACACTTGAGACCACCAGATTTAGACCATCGAATGATAAAGGGGATACTGCGAGCGACGGAAAGAGCAGAGGAGCAAAAGATGATGCGACCCGATGAGGAGGGAGCAGAGAGAAGAGAGAAGAAACCAGTAATGGTGAAGGAGATGTTACACTTAGCTTTCAACTTCGCGGGGAAAGACGAGCTGGACGAGTTAATCTCAACCGCAGCACTCGTGGCCTTCTGGGGGATGATGAGGCTGGGCGAGTTAACCAGGCAGAGTAGGCAAGACGGGATGATACTAGTTGGTGACCTCAGGTTTGAAGGACACGGGACCTCAAAGGTAGCGATAATTGACTTGTGGAGAGGGAAAACGGCTAAGCCCGGGCAAACACAGGAAATAAGGTGAGGAAGCAAGACAGAAAGGACATCCTTGATTGAACGAGACTGACAAATGGAAAGCACAGGATCAATACGCAGAGATCAGTGCTGGATCCAGTCGCAGCATTAGAACGACTATTGGAGAAGATACCGGGAAGGACGGAGTCGGACGCACTATTCGGAATTGGAGCCGGTGGAGACAGACAACCCTTATGGAAGGAAATATTTATGAAGAAAGTGGCACAAGTCTGGGGAGAGGACGGATCAAAGGACGGAAAATGGTCGGGCCACTCGTTCAGAGTTGGCGGTGCATCCCTACGTTGGAATTTAGGTTGGAGTAAAGAGAAGATAATGAGGAAAGGCAGATGGGAATCAAAGGCGGTCGATCTGTACCTGAAGGATTACAGCAAGGAAGAACTAGACGAGACGAAGAGACTACTGAAGGCAGTAGACTTGAGGAACATGAATAGAGTTTAGAATGTATAAGATTGCATGCAGATCCAAATCTATCTACACTGACGGAAACAATGGAATGCTCAGGAAAGCCAGATCTGTACTGAACATGACAGGAACCGTGGTATACGCGAGAGATAATAGAGACCAGGCGCAAATTCCCGGCTTTCGATTTTACAAAATTACAAATTTGACCTTGTTTTTCACGTTTTTTCGAGTTTTACGTCTGTGATGAGTCCGATTTACAACTCTGAAACGTGCTGCGCTGTCGGACAAACATCATACTCTGAGGCTTGTGGTCAAGCCTCTCAAGGTTTGATTGAGTCCCAACCTCATCATCTCCTCTGGAAATAGAAGTAAATGCACATCTTCCTTGATGTCGCATTCTTGTCAGATAACAAGAAATGATTTTGAAGAAAAAGAAAGTCGGATTTCTAAACCTCGATTTTTGCTTGTTATGCAAGGTGGTCTCATAGGTCTTTTTAGCTTTTTTCCGATTTGATAGTCGTCCATCCTGCACATCTCCCCATTTGAGATGCTTTGCATGCCATCTGTGACGTGAAAAAAAGGTCAAAGTTATGGGATTGGCACAATCGTGGTCAAACGGGTTGACCTGTGATATGTGTGAAAGGTCTTGTGGAAGAGTAACAAATCGGATGACATGGGGTCCGGATGGAGAGGTTGAGGTTTTGTGTGAGAGTGGTGAGTGGTGCAAAAGTCACAAACTGACCAGATGAAACTGAAAAAACTGAACCGGTCCGGTCCAAGATTCATCTGCAGGAGGTTTCATCAATGGGGACATCCCAAAACAAGCATGGCCTTATATAGGTCAGCGAGTGACACCCGGCGGGATGTCACTCGAGCTCGAATGAACTCTCTTGCACTCGAACGAACTGGCCCGCTGATCCCAAAGGCTAACTCCACTCTAAATACGAGGAGCAGCCAACAAAACGGTCGCTAATGCGCCTGGACCTTAATAAAATGAGCCACAGTGACTGAGTAAGAAAACCTTAAAACGAGCCACCACCGAAACGTACCTGAGAGAACGGGAAGCTCGGCAAGCCAAGACTCACAGGCTCGTATCGGCACCCGGGTAAGCCGAGAACCCCGAGAACCCTCAGAAACCGTAGGCGGCTCAACAAACGTACCACTGATTTCGCGTGAGAGAGAATTTTCTCATCCACGCAAAACCAGGAGGCCGCCGGCGGCGCCCCCCCCGTAAAGCTTTAAAGTTGATAAACGAATTATCAAACTTAAAGTTTGGTTGGTAATTTAAATTATGATAACATCGAAAACACCGACCCAGTACGAAATGGAAGCCTATAGAAGTGAGCACATTTTTATCTTATTGTCATGGATCTCATGATTGCATCCTCCCTTGCATTGAATTTTATTTCCAGGGTGATACCAGCAGGCTTCCATCTGAAGAAGAAAAAAGCACCAGCCTCTTCAAACCCAAAGAAAGCAAACATGTCAGAAACAAAACTTTTCAGTTAGGGGCTAAGCTCTCAACAGTCATCCATTACTGTGAATGCTACCAGTTGCAGAAGGAATCTCCAGAGACCAAGGGAAAATACACTCACACCACCAAATCCAGTAAAAGCTTGTTACAAAAAAATGGAAAATGAAAAAAATATAAAACCACAACAAATCCAGCAAAACAAAGAAGAGACTAGGGGTCCACAAAATCATATTGAGAGAGAAAAGGAAAAAGGGAAACACTCAAGCACACAAAAGTAAACATCAACCAAAAGAAAAAGAGAAGCAAGATCAGATTTGTCAAAAATCAGGAAGGAAAAACAGGCATACAAGAAATTGATAACAGGTTTAGGTGAAGTAGTAGTATTTGTTGATTTTAATGATTGATTTTCATTTTCCATAATTAGTTGTAGTACTTGGTTGGTGTGATGCTAAAAGTTCTCAAAACCTGTCAGTTACAACAAATCTTGGGTGCCTGATCTGTCACCAAATGATAAAGCACATTAGAATGACAAAATCGATTTTGGAGTCTGTCAGATCTCAAAAAATAAATAGACACTTACCAATAGATATGATCCGGAATTTTCTTGTAGTGTTGTAACAGAGCTTGAGCTTGAGTACATAGCTTGAAGTGCTGCCATAGAAATATCTAGACTATGTATTGAGTTTTCTTCAACTTCATCTACAGCTTTGACCATATAGCTAATCACATCTCCTCTTGATCCATGGTCAATATTCATTCAGGTGGTGATTCAGGTGCAAGATAAGTATAAAGATCAATAAGGCTGTTCACACTAATTTCTCTTGATGTTGTTCCATAGCCGATGTAGCTGAGGTTTTTTTCTTTGGGTACATCAATCTAATGATGTAGATTCTCTTTGCAGATATGTAGAAGTCTCAGAACAAAGATCTAAGAGCTGGTTCATTTAAAATAGCCTTAAGTCTTGCCATTGAAATAGTAGTAGTAGCATCCTTTCCCCAACCTAACCTTTCAATGGATTAAACTCTGGTGCTCAGCAGAATTCAAAGGTCGCTCCCTAGGAAATCAGTGTTGAGCATGTAGGTCTTTGTGATAATCTTGCAGCAACCGTTGATTTTGAAATTTCAAATGATCTGATTTTGAGCAAAAGAAAGAACGATACAAGAGGACAGATAAGACAAATCTGAATAGAGCAAACGAAAGAGAAGAAGGCACCGCTGGTGGCCTTATGGTTTTTTAAAATTTGATAAAAGGGAAAAATCAAGGAAATGAGAATCAAGATTTTCCCTACTAAAGTCTTCAACTGTTCACGCCCGTTAACTGTGGAAGTTAGTCCCTCGTACCTTGGTCATAGCTTGCTATGCTCAAACCCCGTGCACGAGATTGGACTTAGTTGAGTTTGGGCAAATGCATACTGTAATACAAATTTGGATAGAGGATCATAACGCCGGAAATTGATTGATGTGGACGAGACTTGCTCTCATTTGCTTTCTTAAGCTCACTTTCCTCCTGGAGTCGACCCATTCGAAGAAGTAGTTGATTTGGCCGAAGTACCAGTACCGCTGCCGTTACCAGCTTTAACATCACCACCTGAGCTGATCGAGGGGGCAGCGTCCCCAGAGCTGATCGCAGGGGCAACATCCCCCGAGCTGATCGAAGGGACAGCATCCCCTGAGCTGATCGAAGGGACAGCGGTGTTACTGGAAGCACTTGTGGTGATGTTGGAGCTTCCGGAAAAAGTAGCGCCTGATCCTGTTGCTGAGCCTGTTTTGATGTCACTACTGTTTTTTGCGATAGGAAGATCTGTACCTGTTGCGTTTGGTTTGGTGAGAGTGGTCTGTAATCAAAAAACGTCAGTAGTAATTTTTTAAATTGATCATCGAAAGACAGAGGCGCACGGTATTTGCAGTGTGGGAAACACCTCCCAAGCCCTTGGTAGCGCTACCTTGATCGGCTTTCTTCTCACCACCCGAGCCAATCGAAGACGTAGATGTGGCACTGGAACTTGAACTTGAACTTGAAGCGCTTGCGCTACTGTACGAGCTTTTGGTAGATTTTACGCTTGATCCTGATCCTGTTGCTGAACCTGTTTCAATTTGACTACTGTTTTTGGCGGTAGGAAGATTTGAACCTGTTGCATTTGCTTTGGTGCGAGTAGTCTGTAATCAAAATGTCATTAGTATTTTTTTTAATCAATCTTCGAAAGAGAGAGGCGCACGGTATTTGCAGTGTCGGAAACACCTCCCAAGCCCTTGGTAGCGCTACCTTCTTTATTCTCACCACCTGAGCCAATCGAAGACGCAGATGTGGCACTGGAAGGGCTTGCGCTACTGTTCGAGCTTTTGGTAGAGGTTGCGCCGGATCCTGATCCTGTTGCTGATCCTGTTTCGATGTTACTACTGTTTTTTGCGGTAGAAAGATCTGAGCCTGTTGCATTTGCTTTGATGCGAGTGGTCTGTAATCAAAAAACGTCACTAATATTTTTTTAGATCAATTATCGAAAGAGAGAGGCGCACGGTATTTGCAGTGTCGGAAACATCTCCCAAGTCACCGGTAGCGCTGTCTTGATCAGCTTCATCCTCACCACCCGAGCCAATCGAAGGCGCAGATGTGGCACTGGAAGCGATTGCGCTACTGTTCGAGCTTTTGGTAGATTTCGCGCCTGATCCTGTTGCTGGACGAATGTTAGTACAAGTACAAGTTTTGGCCGTAGGGATATCCGGACCTTTTGCACTTCCTTTGGCGAGGGAGGTCTGGAATAAAAAAAGTCAGGTATGTTTCTTTGAGATGATTCATGGATAGGGAGAGACAAACGGTGTCTGTAGTGTCGGAAATACTTTCCAATCCACCCGTATCGTTGGCTTTCTTGGCGACATCCTCGACATCAGAGCTAATCGAAGGCGCAGCGTTGGTACTCGAACCAGTTTTACCACTCTTGGAGATTTTGGTGGCAGCGTTAGCGGCTGCTTTTGCCGAACTAGTCTCGGTGTCACTGCTGTTATTTACGGTGGAGATGGGGGTTGCGGTTCCTCCGGTAGAGGATGTCTGTGATACGAATGAAAAAGGAGTCAGATGTATTTCTTAAAACAAATGATGAATAGAGACAAACGCTGTCTCCAGTGTCGGCAACACCTTCTGAGCCACCAGTGACATCGGCTTTCTTGGCGACATCACCGCCAGCTGAGCTATTCGAAGTACCAGCGGTGAAACTCAAAGGAGTTTTACCGCTCGCCGAGCCTTTGGCGGTAGCGTCAGCGGCTGCTTTTGCCGCACTAGTCTCCGTGTCACTGCCGGTATCTGCGGGGGAGATGGGAGTTGCATTTCCTCCGGTAGAGGATGTCTGTGATACGAATGATATATAAGTCAGATGTATTTCTTAAAACGAACGATGAATGGAGACAAACGCTGTCTGTAGTGTCGGCAACACCTTCCGAGCCACCAGTGACATCGGCTTGTTTGGCGACAGCATCGCCAGCTGAGCTATCCGAAGTGCCAGTGGTGGAATTCGAAGCAGCTTTACCACTCGCCGAGCTTTTGGCGGTAGCGTCAGCGGCTGCTTTTGCCGAACTAGTGTCAGTGTCACTGCCGTTATCTGCGGTGGAGATGGGGGTTGCATTTCCTCCGGTAGAGGATGTCTGTGATACGAATGAAAAATAAATCAGATGTATGTCTTAAAACGAATGATGAATAGAAACAAACGCTGTCTCCAGTGTCGGCTTCCGAGCCACCAGTGACATCGGCTTTTTTGGCATCGCCAGCTGAGCTATCCGAAGTGCCAGCGGTGGAATTCGAAGCATCTTTACCACTCGCCGAGCTTTTGGCGGTAGCGTCAGCGGCTGCTTTTGCCGAACTAGTGTCAGTGTCACTGCCGTTGTCTGCGGTGGAGATGACTGGAAGATTGGCATTGGTAGTCTATGATAAAGACAAGTCAGACGTTATTTTTTGAGATCAACAGTCGATAGAGAAAGACCAACAGCGTCTGCAGTATCAGAGACTACTCCCGATGCACTAGTACCCTCCTTCGAATCAACCTTCTCACCCTCCTTTCCACATCCACATAGGGTTGTCTGTATCAAAAAAAAGAAACGGTTAATACAACCTATATATGTACTTCATCGGTTATTTTTCACGACACTCACGTTTTTTGTAAGATCCATGGTGGTTGCTGTCGAATCTGAATTCCCACCAGCACTAGAGGATGCTGTAGAATCGGCTGTCCCGCCAAAGCTTTGACTACTACCTATCGAACTGTATCCGCCTCCCATTCCAGAGTGGCTACCAAATAAACTATAACCTCCAAGCATTGAGAGAAGTCCAAAAGTTCTTCTAGCTAAAGGCACACTTCTAAAAAAGTATGTTGAGTCAGTGGGAATGCGAAAGGTAAAGAAGGGTTCGATTTCTCATAAATGAGTTCATATGTTTGGAATTGATTGACGTACGCTGTCGGCTGCTCAACATCCGCAACACCACCACGAGAGGTGATGCCAATGGCCTTTGAGTGAATTTGACCAAAAAGAGTGAAGGAAATCATAAATTTGAAAACGGTCAAGGTGGATACCATGGTAATGAAAGAAATCAGTACTCGAAAGATATGTGAAAAGTCGATGTACAATGAAAGGCGAGGCGGATTGACGAGTATATGATTTCAAGGATAGCCCAATCAGATACGCACGTAGAGGAAGGTTCTTCAAGATTTTCAGAATCGCATGCTGAGATTTGATAGGCTTCCAAGTCAAGGTAGCGAAAGGCCCTGGATATTGCACAACAGGCAGCGTTTATTTTGAGGTCATGTTGCAGGTCAACAAGCAACATCTTAGGGTCCCTCGCGGTCTCGGAGACTGTTTTACAGGGCTCATTCATTTACCTGGACGGCCAAGTATATGTTACGCGGGGAATAGCATTGATGAAAGATTCTCTATCTGGATTATCATAGACCTCCAGACTTGATCATATCTTCGGTTTAATTTGGCGGCAAGGGGAAAGGGTAGACGAAGAAATAACTTGAAATGATACTTCTTCGTCACTACCCATGAGCACACCAGTGTACATACAACATATTTCCAAGTCGGGTGGCCAAACTGAAGAATATAGATTTCATGACACTATGAGCTGGATGGTTTCTCCATCGAACTTCAAAAGTGGTCAATTAACCACACATCTGGTCAACTGGAAGATGGGTTTGAGACACCCGGTAGTGTCAGTCACACTGACGACAGCTTTCTGGTTTAAGACCCGTGAGCAGTTAGAGAACGAGTTACGAGCATGCTAGCCTGTTTTCAAGCCACTAGAGATTTGAGTCGAGGGTTGACTCCCAAAAATTGTTGCGATTGCTTGTGCCTTGGCATTGTCGTCAATTGAAGGCATAACATTTACCCTTACAAGGTCTGGGGAGACGTAACTCAATCCCCCAAAGGGTTTAACAATGTATTTTCGCACCTTGAGAAAGCAACCGAACGGCAAGAAAGACTTCTCGCACCATTCCAACCTCATCCTAAAAAATGCTTATAATTGGCATTGAATGCTTCTTACAATCCGCTTTGATATACTCACATTTCCTTTTCATACTTCTAAAAATTTCTTCACTTCCGTCTGTTTCTCAACAATCTATTGTTCTCGATCAAGATGCACACTTCAATCTCTTTACGCTTTATTTTGCTAAGTGTCATCTTAGCCTTATGCCAATCTCAGAGTGCCACAGCATGGAATCCTGCTCTTCAAGTTCGAGGTCTTGTCAACAAAGCAGACATGAGGTGAATTTACCCTGACCTAGTTTTCGCCAACCTGCATCCATAATCCTAACTTTTGTGGTGTTTTTCCGACCATGTAGCTTGTCTCCCAGAGCAGAAGGTGCCACTGTCAAAACTGAAACTACACCCATTGCAACCAAAAGACCAACAGAAACGTGTGATCAAATCCTCAAAAACATCAAAAGTAAAACTGATTCTAGCAACACTAAGCCTCCAGCAAATATCCCAGCTGTGAAGTAAGTAAAAGCTACGAGATAATTCACTTCAAACCCCAGTGTTAACCATCGATATCTGTTATAAAATAGGGCCGAGCGAAGAGCAGAAAACTCACCTGATCACAAAAAGACATTGCCCGACGTCCGCGCCCCCTCTCACCCAATACCAGACACTACCGGTGCCCGTATTTTTAACTCGCGTTCCTTGAGGTAAGCAAAAGCCACTAGATAGTCACGCCAATAACCGCCTGTTAACAATTGATGTGTCGTAAAGCAGAGCCGAGCGAAGAGCAGCTAGTTCACACGATGCCAAAGAGAAATCAGATCGCCACGTACCTGCTGGAGACCCTCGCCCTATTGACTCTTGCTCTGAATTAGAAAAAGTCATGAAAGCTGAAATTGAAGCCGCACAACAAAAGAATGGTATAGCAGCAAAGATTGCTAAGACTCCTTCTACCGCTTCTCCAAAATAGCTTTAGAATCGTGTGGCTTGACATCTAGTACTGGACCATATGACTATCAGTTCCTCTTTTCCTGCAAATCTCTTCTAACACGTGTCTCATCTTCAAACAATCTTTAAATGAGCATTCAAAATCGCAAGGAAATCCGAACACATTTCTTGTAGTATAGCTTCATGTATGTGTATGTGCATTGTGATACTAATTTGAAATCAAGATTGTCACATTTCTTTTTCATGAATTCAAGAGGAAAATGTACATATAGCATTCAAGCCCTTTGAAATTAGACCATAAGTTCCTTCTTCGTCTTTATAGCCTAGCAATGAATTTTCGAATCCCTCAATCAACACCTACACCTTAACCACCCAGTTGGTGGAACCCCCACCGCTAAAGTGGTATCCATGTTACAATAATAACCGGTACATTGAAGAATATGCACTCAGGTAGAGATCCTGGATTTCCGACGCGTGTTTCAACCAAGAATATACCTTGCCAAATAATCAACAGCTTACAATTTGCACCTTTCAACTATTCCCTGTGGGATAGAGTATGATTAGGGCCCATCCTGAATAGTACATACGCGTCCGTCCCTCCACTCAGTCCATGCATATTAACCAACTCTAGATTTCCTCCAAAGTAACGGGCATATAATCTAGCCATCGGTAAGCTACACCCACGAAAACAGTCTTTCGTCAAAGATCGTGATACCTTGAAGCTGTAAGAAAAGCCTATGAGGATCTTAAGACTTCAACGTACCCGTAACCTAGTCCTG
Organism: Melampsora larici-populina 98AG31; assembly: GCF_000204055.1. Classification (NCBI taxonomy): domain Eukaryota; kingdom Fungi; phylum Basidiomycota; class Pucciniomycetes; order Pucciniales; family Melampsoraceae; genus Melampsora; species Melampsora laricis-populina. The sequence goes on along the minus strand of NW_006768796.1, from coordinate 183,324 downwards.
CGATGCGCCCAAGACCAGACTTCAGACCATCGGTCTGCCCAAACAAGCCATCATCCCACTCCGCTGCTTCGGGCTCATGTTGACCAACAGTGGTGAATGCATATAAAAAGATCTTCTCAAAGTCACTGGGGCGAATCCCACCTCCATAATCTCGAATTCGAATACAGAGCAAATCGTTAGATACCTTTGTCGATGGTAGAAAATCAGATGGGTGAGCTTGCACAGGTGAGGGTTCATAAACCGAGATAGTGATTTCAACCGGGGGCAGATTACTGGATTCTGTAAGGTGTAGCTGACGCTCAACTGTTGCACGGAATGCACTTAAAATATAGGAAATAACTTGCTGATTAGCAATATGAAAGTGATTCAGTAGTGGAGGGGTTTACCAACTTTTTCAAAATTTCTGTAAGGACGTATCTTAGTTCACAGAGACGGTGAAGTGTAAGTAAGAAAGCGGCTGAGGGATGCAATAGTGAAGAAAGCCCGGAGTCTGAATTGCCAGAACTCACTCGAGCTATAAAGACGGAGTTGTTGAGTAGTGATCAACCACGTTCTGGAGGACATTGTAATTCAATCGTGTGACTGACATGTATGCCAACAAAACAAACTTTTGCATCCAGATCCCCCTTGATGTTCCAATCTGGCGAAGTCCCATATCTTATGACCGAGCGCCGAAAATTTGAAAATTGGTAAAAAAGCGCGCCGGTCCATATAGAAGCTCGACGACTCACGTCCCATGACAAAGATCGCTAACAAATCTTGCAGACCGCTCGACAGATTCCCGGACGTTGAGTTGGGTGTCAACTATTCCAATCCTAGTGCTTTCCAATGATCCTTTGCTCAAGGCGATGTGTTGTTCAGCAAGCAGCCGAATTGATAGGCGAGCACGAATAGCCTTATCCAAAAATGAGCCAATCTGTTCTTCCGAGAGGTATCGCTTGCACTCCTGGAACCCTACAAAACACGCACGACGATTTCAGGCCAGACCAAAGAGAATTGATCGATTTTTCCCAAAGGAAGCTCACCCTTTGCAAATAACGGAAGCACATTTGCTTCATCTTCTACCATCTTCTCCAATTTCTTCACAAGCTCTGCATTCTGTTCCATAGACCTTTATAAGGTAGAGAATATGGAAAAGACGTACATTCATGATCAGAATTTTTCACGCAGCGAAAGCATGCAGAATTAATATTGAGAACGAAAATCACACGTGATAGGCAAGACTTCTCTCAGCCCGGTGAGCGCATTGGTGTATATCGACATCACTTCGCTTGTATGAGGATTTGAGGCAGGTAGATATGGCAAGCTTAGTTGCACTTTCACCTAAAGAGAAAGAAGTGGACAAGGGTCTGATCAGATCACGAAAGTATTGCTAGAATTCTTTTCGACAAGTATCTCAACCATACTCGGCGCTCCAATCGTTGAGTTAATTCTACTCGGGTCAATTCTGCGCTCTCAATAGATGCTTCACGGGAGAGAGGTGGACAAAACCTCAGAAGACGTTCCAAAGTGACTGTGTAGGAACAAGTCAGTTTTTCATCAACTTGAGATCTTGTCACACATCGATGCAATACGTCCCCAACCTTTGTTCAGTGAACTGTCAGCTTCAGTTCCCAAATGAGCTCTGAAATAATTACGGTCTCGAGCTAAAAGCGAGCTACTGAGGATGACTGGAGAGTGAATGAGACTGGCTGAAGCGGAAAAGCGACATCGAGCGAAGATTGATGAGTTCCTGATGACCATCCTGTCTTGGTGGCACTGGCTGACTACAATCGAGTATGTAAGTGGTTCTCAAATGACGATAGATGTATGTATGCGGAGTTCAGAGATTGATTCCATGATCCGTCCCAATTACACAGGAAACCGGATAGTCAATTTTGGAGACATGCGAGTATCGACCCGAGCCATGGCACGCACACTGCACAGGCGCACACTGGATATTCTGGGATTCGAGTGGACTTTGGATTGCCTTCATAAGAAATTGGGTCTAGCCTCGGGTATCTGGTCTATCAACAAAACAGAAGGGTAAAGCTTTATGGCAGCACCACACCAAAACATATACAATGCCTGTGCATCATACCTGCCAGAATTCCTAGATCAAATTCATTTCCTCACAAGGAAGAACTGAGCGCTTGATCAGAGTTGACAAAAGAAAGATTTAATCCTTTCTTTTATACTCACAGGCAGGATTTGTTTATTTAAAACCATCTTTGATCCTTGCCTGAATCTGTGAAAAGTTTCTCCAATACCCCTTTCTCAATGTCTCCTTCATTGTGCTATCTTCAGAAATAAACATTTCCAAGAGAATTCATCATAGTATTTGTCTATCAAATCAAGATGGTACCATCTAAAGGTCCGATTTGCATAGTCATATCAGGTTGCAAAAATCTACGCTATACAGAGATTACATGGGACAAATGGTTTTAGAAGGAAAAAGTCTACAAGAAGTGTTCATATTTCAAGCTTATTAGGCGGAAAAGATAAAAAACAGGTTATCAATTGAGATACTTCGGTTCAAAACAAACAGGTGACGTATCACAGTTGACTGATGCTAGAACTAGAACTAGACGTCGAAATCATCTTATACCAGGTATCATCATGCAGATTTATCGACAGGATCAAGTACAACGTTCATATCTAATAATGCAAGCGATTCGGATTCGATACATCTAGACATCTATGCAATCAGCGAAACGAAGATGTTTGAGAGGGCGTTATCAGTACTATCAACGCATCTTCATGGATTTTGTCGTACGAGTTCATAATGAGAGCTCTCGATGTACGAGTGTCGAGGCTTCGATTAATTAGAGCCATTATACCACATCTGCATGATAACTCGGGTTCCCTGTGACTTGAAACTGTTTGACGACTGGCCGCCGAATGTCTATAAAGGATCTGGTGAAATACCCTCCTACGGGGATTTCAGCTCTTGAAATTGAATGGCCAGCATATGTACAGCGCCTTGGTGGATGACGGCAGAAGTGACCCCGGAGCCAGGGCCAAGCCATTGAAGGACGAGTCTACATTTGCACCCTTAGACTTTGACATTCTTTTCGACAAGTCTTTTGGTGATGTGAATTCACCGGTTGAGGATCCCTTTCTCTTCTGACATATATGTCGGAGCACATACGCTACCCACAGTCCAAACTCATCTACTTTCCCCCCAGCTTCCTCGTTCCTAAACATACATCATTTTACACTCATCAATCATTGTTCACCTTTTCATTGCCTACGTTGCTGACCTTCCTCTTGCTTTCCTCATCAGCATGTTGCACCAATATACTCTCAATATTTCTGTACTACTCTTTACATTTTTTCTCAGCACATTGATTAATGTATCTTCAGGATCAACATACAAATGCAATGTTGGATTGACAGGAGTTTTTCCTGACCCTTCAGGTGGAGTTGGTACGTTGTACTTGTGTTATTTCCAGTCCATCTTTCAACCCAATCCATCACAATCCAAATTAATCTGTCCCTTCCAAATTCCAAAGCTTGCTCATCGGATGATGGCCAGCAACACGAGTGCAAGTACAACAGCTGTTTTAATAACGGTGCGTAATCTTCAGTATACAAATTCATTATTTGATCATCAATCTTCACGAAGAAAGCTAACTATTCCATATCAATTTTGTGATTGCAACTATAGGACATAAGTGGATTCCAATGAAAACTTGTCGAGTGTATGGCTCAGCCCCCAATGACCCTAACATAAGCGCGCAACAATGCGCAGACTACGTTTGGGTGAATTCTAACACATTCAGTGCGTAGCCATCATATTAACATCCCGTTTTCCATTGCTTACCTCAGCCTTGTCTTTACCTCCACTCTTCAGCTTGTGTCAACCCCGGAGGTAAACATTATAGCTGCTACGGCCTTACCCCAGCTACCACTCCATACATGAGTGAGTCAAATCCACAACGCTCTAGGAGCCTACAATCATTGACATTGACAAGATATCTTTATCATCTCCAGCGTGTAGTAATTGCCAATAAAGTTATCTAGTTGAGCCGATGTGTCCCTCAATCACCTTTTGTCGAGATGTACATAGTTAGTTGTTTGTGATCAAAAAGTGATGGTTCAAAGTTCTGGAATCTTCAAAAGATGATTTATATTTTCTTCAGAGGAAAGGTTCGCTGAGGGGGTGGTTTTCTCTTTCTAGTGTAAAACATGAAATTTCAGTCTCAAATCCCATAATTCTATACCACGTGATAAGATTTCTCAATCAGCATACTCGTTCACTACCTCATCTATATCATCGGACCCAAAAGAACCATTTTAAGATACACTAATCCAAGGTGTCACTTTGGAGGGTCTGAAATAAAATGTGTTGCAAAAGACATAATAGAGATCACAATGTAGCGAGTGAATTTGTTTAGTTTGGTAAATGTCTCTTTTTTTCAAACTGATCAAAGTACCTCTCGCTCCTCACAAGTCTTCGAGGAAGGGCCTTATCCTTGAAGACTTACTTTGTGCCCAAACTTAACGTGCCGGGGTTCACACATAGCAAGCGATGACGGAAGGGACTTTGATAAGTCTACTCTTGCTGGCGCTGTGACTTGTGGTCGTACAACATGCGGTAAGAATGAGTTGACTACATATTTGAACTAATCTAGCAAGCGTGAGCTGATGAGTGCGGATGCTATGGGGACAGTTAACCTTGCAAGCAACCTCCGGCGGGAATAGGGACTGGGCGAGGTTTTGACCGACAGAGGATTTAGCCACCTCAATAAGCGCATGAATCCCCTGGAAGTCAACCGAAGCGATTTATGCAAACAGGAGGTGTCAGGATTACTCCTACAAGCCCAAGAGACCCGACTGTCAGATGATTTCACCAAAACCAGAGCGAGAGCAACCTGTGAAAGGTATATCAGGCTATCCAGAAGCGTTCTGCCATAGGCTTTTGGCTGAGGTGGGGGGGGAAATTTTGAATAGACAGCTCGTCTTAGGGAGGGTCATGCCTGTGCGCCACCCTATTTTTTTTAGTGCCATAAAGCTTACTAAAAAAAATAAGGAAATTTCATATTGATTGAACAGTGGCTTAGCTGTTTGCAACTCGCTTTCAACTACGGTTGAATTGCAATTTTGCAGAGCTTCGCCCAGTCCCTAATGTCAGTCGAAGGAATTGGATAATCCATTTCTCCTTCCCTCATACGTACAGTGGGTAAACCCGAGTACGTGTTCCAAGCCAGTCCGCATAGAGGTTTGGGTCTGAAATTTTTGAGAAATTTTTGCCATTTTTTCTGCTTTTTTTGGCGGGAGAGTAAGGTTGAGGGGTGGTGTTAGGCTGCAAAACTTTTGGTTTTTTTTGAAAAAAAAGCAAATTTGGTTGTTATTTGCCACTTGAGCAGCCATATTCATTAAATTATAGGCCTAGTGCGCCGCTAAGTAGCTAGATAGGTACCTAATTGAGGCCTAGGTCCGAAAATCCAAACGTCTAAAAGAGTAAAATCACATTTTTGGTCTCCAAAACCATATTCCTAGATTCATCAAAGCAATGCCTTTTCAATGGTCTGGGTGCCAGTCTCAAACATTCAAATTGAGTGCCCCGACATTGACCCGAAAGGTGAAATTTGATTTTGCAGGGCAGGTCGGAACACGTACTCGGGTTTACCCACTGTAGTCCGACTCCACATTCAGCGTCTTGGTGGATCAGGGAAGGGTTAACTTTCAAGGAAGTTGAGAAGTGGTCCCGGAACAACAGTATAGCCATTGAATGGTTATTCTACATGTGGCTTCACAAAAATGCAACGCGGTGAAATGCCCTGAGGCTTTGAACGTCTTTGGGGCGAGTTATCCTGTAACACGAAGTCACCAACTCAGGACTCTGTGCACCTCTTTATTTGTATATTAGAGGACACAATCTTGCTTGCAAACCACCTTCATCCGCATCATGTTCCACCAATACCCTCTCAAAGTTGCTGTGTTACTCTGTACCTTTTATCTTAGCACACTGATTGGATCTTCAGCATCCAAACTCACTGGTCATTGCAATCTTGGATTAACGGGAGTTTTTCCTGACCATAGTAATGGCGTAGGTACGTCGTTTGTTTTTTTCCTATGACAATTCTCCACCTGAGGCTCTAACAGTTTAACTGAATGTTTCTCTTCTTAATTTCAAAGAATGTGATAGGCTAAATAATCGGCCATTATGGTGCAACTACAAAAGCTGTTGGCATGGTGGTAGGTATTCTTTCACTGCAAATTCTTTGTATAATGATTGATTCTCACAAGGAAGCCAATGATTCCACACCAATATCATAAATGGATATGTATGTAGGTAATAAATGGGTCAAAATGAACACCTGTCGACCCTATGGCTCACACCCCGACGACCCTCGCGTAAGTGCGCAGGATTGTGTGGACTATGTTTGGGTTGGTGGTAACACATTCAGTGCGTAGTCATTCTAATCCTATCTTATTTTCCATTCCTTTACTGAACCTTTTGTTTATCTGGACATTGGGACCAACCTCTTCAGCTTGTACCAACCCCCATCAGGTAACATATAGCTGCTACGATCTTACCCCCCAGACTACCCCATACATAAGTGGGTCAAATTTGAAAAAAACTCTGTGAACCTTCAAGTTCAACCATTGACAGCAGATTTTATCATTTTCAGCTTGTACTAGTTGCGATTACACCTAGTTGGTCTGGTGTGTCCGACCATCTTCATTGAACATCTTTTTGTAGACGGTTCTCATGATCCTAAAAAATAAATCAAGAGTAATTCCATAAACCGACTTGGCGCTTTGAACTTTGGGATCTCAAAGTCAAAATGCATCTGTTCTTCACAAAAGCTCTTATCAATGCTCATTGTTCATTCATCTACAAAAGTGAAATAAATTTCAAGTCCCAATCCATTAGTTGAAACTTGGTGGGCGCCACTTGAAAGTCTCGGCACATCGCGACGGTGTGTTATCCTGTTTGTCCTAAAATCCTTTCAAGCCCTTGCGCAAAGAGTGAAAAAAACAACACAAGAACTACATACCAATTACCAAATTGTCCAATCTTTCCCACAATCACCTTTCACCAACTTACAGTTATCAATCATACCACACAATAACACTTCAAATCATCAGAATTCTCAACCAAACATTCTATAACATTGCTCTTTTCCACTAAAATCTATCAATCCAGAAACTCACTCATATAAAGGTTTCAAAATCAAATTTACGTTGCAACAAAGATATACACTATAAAAAGTACACTAGACAGGCAAGTTTACAAAAAGAAAAAAGTCAAAAAACAAAAAACCCGTCCATATTTATTCCACTCTGCTCAGAAACACGTAAAAAAATGATTTAAATAAGAAAAAAAATTAAAAGTGAACATCAAAATCGTCTGATACCAATTCATCAGCATGAGCATCATCATCAACTCTAGAATCTTTAGTATCTTTAAATCGATGATCCACTTCTCTTTGACGACCATGAATTTCTTCTTGATCCATCAAGTTTTGAGTTTGATCAAATCCATAAGTCATGATCCTATACCTTTTCCTTTCAAGATACTTCTCAAAATCAATTCTACCAGTTTCTTTCTCATCTTGTGAATCATCACATCCTTGTCCCTCTATGATTATCTGTGAATCAGGAACCATGATATCTACATCTATATCTTCAATTTCATCATTTTCCTCTAAGTGATCCGGGTTAGTCTTCCTAATTGGTGAAATATTACCAAACAAACGATTCATGGCTGTTTCTTGTAAAAGTGCCTTGGTCAACCCTGCTTGTGAAACAGAATCAATCTCTTTACTCTTCTGAGTTGTCGACATAGAACTAGTGGATGGTCCAGGCTGGTTAAAAAACTCGGTTATATTGGATTGTCGATCAAAAGGAGAATTGATTATCTGAGCATCAGGATTAGTAGTCCAAGCTTGTCGATTTCGTTCCTTCCAAGATCTATGAACAAATTCTCACTCTCAGCCAAGAGATGACATTGATACATAGATATGTTAAAGAAAACATACCCAACATTTTTGACCTTTTTCAAAGGTGAAGGAGTCCTTGCTTTGTGAGCTGATACATTAGAACTAGCTACACGTGTCGAGTTAACAGACTTAGAAAGTGTCCTTCGTTCTTTCAAAGCACTCATTTCTTGTTGTTGACGAGTCCTAACTGATATAGGTGTAGGTGGTGCAAGTGATCTAATTAAAGGTTTTCGATGAGAAGAGGATTGACTAGGTCGATCAAGTGTTTTGGTACGTTTTGAGGGTGGTTCTGGTGATAACTCTTGAGTCTCTTCAGCCAAAACATGTGATGGAAGGACAGGTGAGCCTTCGATCAGCTCAGTAAGCAGATTGTGACCTTTTGAGGGCCGTTCTGGTGTCATTTCTTGGGTCTCCTCTGCCAAGATGACCTTTGATGGTGGAATAGGTGAAGATACTGGTCCACGCTCATCGAGGAAACCTGGATCACATAGATGGCATCTATCAGTGAAGATGCTCAATACGCTGTCATAAGCAATGTCTTTACCTAATTGAGTACCAGGAATCAGACCGCTTCGTCGAGGCGTGGGAGTGGTTGCTTGCTCAATCACTTCTTCAACCCGACTCAAAAGCGGTGGTGATGGACTGTTTCTGCCTAGATCTTCCCAATCTGATATTCCAAGTGCCATAGACTCTGGAAAGAATAAAGTCTTGTCACCATCTTGTGATTGAGCTGGCACAGGTGACGACTGAAGCATATCATCATCTACGGATATGGTCTTCGGATCTTTGAGGTGTTCGAGGGGGGATATAGACCTGAGAGACCGCGGAGCAAGCTTATCTCTAGGCAGACTCGGTACAACACAAGGCCCAGGGTCAAAAAGATGGATTGAATTTTCGTGTTGTTTTGCTGGAGTTGATAGCCTTTTCGGGGTGGGAGATGCTTCACAGAGGACTCGTGATTTAGGTGTGTGTTGAGTTCTATCACGATCGGGATGACATTCAGCTTCATGTTGACCAGTGGAATTATCTGTCGGTATAGGTAGAATGACAGCATCACAACCTTGCTGATCGGTAGTGTTTTCTAAAACAATACCCTGATTCCGACTCTGAGATGTGCCCAAGTCTCCTGGCAGGCAAAGAAGCTCATCAGAAACCACACGGTGACGAGATTGCTTGGCAACTGGGGCAGGAAGACAATTGAATAGATCATCTTCTGCCGGTTCATTTGAATGGGGATCTTGATTAGCTTCCAACCAACCGCCGTGTCCCCTATTGACAGACCGTATCTTATCTTTGGGATGTAAAACTTGATAGGTGAGAGGTGAACACTGTGAGTCGAGATCGATCCCTAAGGAAAAGAGAGTTTGCTGCGGTATCGGTGAACGCTGAGATAAGACTGGAGGAGGAGTGGTACCAGGAGAGGATGTGTGAAGTTGCTCGATTGTATCAGATGAGATCGTAGGACAAGCATTCTTAGTGACTGTCAGATGATTGTTTTCTGTCTCAATCACTTCTGAGCTACTCATTCCACCTAATCGTTTGCGTAGACCAGTCGAATGACCTACTTCGACCGTTTCTGGCATTGCAGTCGATTTGCGGCTGTTAATGATATCAAGATGCTGCTGTAGGTTTGGTGAAGTTCTAAAGCGGCCAAAGGGTTCTGAATGTCGGGATTTCCGCTTTGATGCATCTGTAGAGCAACCGACAAGAGATTCATTATCGAGAAACGCCTGTACCTCATTTTGAGGACGCTTTTTTGAGTACGGTTCTTCGTCTCTCAGAATAACTGGCTTTGTGCGACCGATAAGTTTTAACTGAGAAATCGGCTCTCTCGAAGTAGATGCAGAAGCCTCCACATCACGGCGTTTACGCTTCGGTGGGTCTGTCCAGGAAGGTTTTTTATTAAAAGCGTCAGATAGTCGAGTTTGTCGGAGCTTAGTTTCGCTCAAGCCTTGACGTTGTGGTGGATCATTAGGTGCTTTTGTTGATCGGAAAGGAGTGATGTGATCAGTTTTCGCTCGCGATTTCCTTTGTTCAGTTGATCGAGATGTCTTTGGTATGGCTTGTCGCTCAGAAGGCATTGAAATGTATTGAGGATGAAGAATTTAGTTGAGAAAGAACAAGGATGAATGAGGTCGTTTAACCTCAGTCATAGCAGCTTAAAGAAAGAAAGGGTCAGCGCGTCACTCTGTATCGAAACCCCAAGCGCGTGAAGATGACCAAATGTTCAGAACAGAACAGGTCTGAAACAAGGATCGCGCTATTCCGACCCCCCCCAGTTTGCTAGTCAGACCCCCCCTCTGACCCTAGGCCCGCTTAGGTAGCCTTAAGCAGCTTACCTAACAGCCTCGACAGTGTGCCCGAGAGTTGAGAAGTTGTCTTTTGCCTCCTGATGCAAATCAATGTGCACCAATATCAACATAAACATTTCCACCACCATGGTCATTGACCCTTCCTTAACAGGTGCTACCTCACAGCCAACCCACCAAGAGTCAACCTTGTCTGATTTAGATGATCCTCCTTCCAAACCGATGAATCTGGACGCCCTCCTCTCAGTCTACCCAAGCCTGGAAGAGGCTGAAGATGCACTGCAAGAGTGTGCCACTGCTTCTGGTTACTTCCTCAAAAGAAAACGTTCAAAAAAAAACAAGAAAAATGAAGTACGCAAGGTGGTTTTGTTCTGCACACACGGAGGTCTTTATCAGCCGAATGAAGATCAGATTTGACAAACGTCTAGCCACTTGATCAATTGCCATTGGTCATGTCAAATTTTGAGGAACTCAACAACTCTTGATTGGAGTGTGAAGATAATCAATAATACACACAATCACCCACCTTCAAAGACACTAGCCGACATACCAGGAGCACGACGCCTCACGGATGAACAGCAACAAACGGTCATTGACATGTGTAAAGGAGGTGCCAGTCCCTCAGTTATCTTGAGCACGCTGAAAGCTTCCGACCCAACTATCATAGCAACACCACACGATATCTACAACCTCAAGCAAAAATTTCGTAACCAGATCCTTCAGCACCGGACATCCCTTGAAGCTCTACTCGACAAACTTCAAACTGAGGGTGTATATCATGCTTACCAAAGAAATTCATCAGGGTCTTTGACCTGTCTGTTCATTGCTCCAGAAGTTTGTGTATTAAATGCACAGGAGCTCGCCACTTGTGATATTCTCTTGATGGATTCAACCTACAAGACAAACAAGTAAGTTCTCACCTCCCTCATACCCAAAGATGAACTCTAGCTGATGGGTTTTTGTCTTTTTGTTTATATAAGGTACCATATGCCACTCTTGCATATTGTGGGAGTCTCTCCAACACATAACTCGCTCTCCTTGGCCTTTTGCTTTATGCAACAAGAAACTGAAGAGCACTATAATTGGGCTTTGGAGCACTTGAAGATATGCTTTGGATCACAATTGACCAAGCTAGGTGCTGTGGTCACGGATCGTGAGCTAGCAGTCATGCGAGCGATAAAGAACGTGTTTCCAAATGCCAAGAACCTCCTTTGCATGTGGCACATCGAGAAAAATATCCTTTCAAACATCAAGAAGGGCATGTCGGACAAGGATTGGGACGCTTTCCTTTCCGAGTGGCGACTCGTATGTAATTCGATGTCTCCCGAAAGCTTTGAAGACCAACTACAAATCCTCCAATCAAAGATCACCAACGAAGCTTTTAACTATCTGATGAAAACCTGGATCCCATACAAAGAAATGTTTGTACTTGCCTGGACCAAAGATGTCAGACATTTTGGTCATACAGTCACGTCTCGCGCTGAAGGGGCACATGCAAACATCAAAATCTCAATATCGGTTTCAACGGGTGATCTAGCTACTGTATACGATAGGCTCGTCCTTGCGTGCAAGCTTCAACGACACAAAGTGTCTCAAAAGATCGAGAATCAGAAGTCTCACTCGCTGACTCGTCTCGGAGCAGTGTTCTGGACCAATGTCAATCGAAAGATATCGCATTATGCGCTGGGTAAAGTAAGTCAACACTCCACCACCTCTGGGTCTGATCCAATAATTGACTTTCAAAATAACCAGGTCTACGAAGAATACCGGAAAGCAATCCTCCCGAACTACAAAACTCCATGTACATATGTATTCTCAAGCTCTCATGGACTTCCGTGCTCTCATTTTTTGAAGCACCTGATTGATTCTCGAAGCAGGCTTACAATTGACCACTTTGATACTCACTGGCATCTTCAACAAAAGCATCCAGTGGTTTCAATCCAGCGAGTTGGACTCCCTACAGTTTTACAACACATCCAAGCTCAATACACCCAATTACCACCACATCAAAAGCGTCTCTTTGAGGACCGACTGGAGCTGATTCTCCAGAATCCTTCCGACACAATCCACGAGCCCGAACCAATACAAACTCGTGGACGACCTTTGAGAACGACCAAGCGACTCAAATCGCGTCATGAACACGTTGCAGCCGAGTTGGGGGCTCCAGGTCCAAAGTGTGGCAAATGTAAAGAAACAGGCCATAATGCCCGTACTTGCACTTACAGAGGGTGATTCACTTCAAATTAGCTCGATGTCCATCCTTCAAACCGATCACAATAGATTAGTTGTTTGTTTGTTACTCAAGATCACTCGATCACTATCCTCACTACAACTACATACACTATCTTTGTTACCTTTGTTCACTCAAATTTATTATCTTCGTTCACCCAAAATTTACAACAGTAGCTCGATCGTGTTCGATTTTGATGCTCTTTTACACCAAATCATGTTTTTAGAAGTTATAATTGTTACATTTGATTACTCGCATCTTTGAGAAAACAATGACTGTCATCAAATTTCAGAGCCCTCAAAATCCTCTCAGGTCAGTTCATCATGTTCTACATCTAAAGCCATCATCTTGAGGATGATGAGGTTATGTAGAATGCATCGGGCACACTGTCGAGGCTGTTAGGTAAGCTGCTTAAGGCTACCTAAGCGGGCCTAGGGTCGGAGGGGGGGTCTGACTAGCAAACTGGGGGGGGTCGGAATAGCGCGATCCCTGAAACAAGTCATCAAGATGCAGCTCGAGAGTCTGAGGGAGATGTCACAAATACATGTAACTCCACAACTCACATCTACAAATTCAAATCAAGAGATATTTAGCCATGGATTTATAACCTTATCAAAAACTTCAAGACCTTGCTTTTTTGGATGAAATTCAGGTATTCTGGTGGATTGATTCATGATTTCAAAAGAAAAACAGATAAAAAGAATCAAAAAGTAAAAAAATCTTATTGTATCATCAAAAGTCAACTCAGATGAGAAAATATTATTACCAAGTGACTGAATTTGTTTTTTGTCATCAAAGAAATGAAGAACAATATGATCAAACAAGTTGTACATAATTCATATGATCATTAGATTTAGCAGCAAAATTTTAATATTAACTACAACAAGTTTTTTGTATTAAATTTTGAAGAAAAATCCATACAAAAATGAAATGAAAGAAACAAGAAATGAAAAGAATTATAAGAAATGAAAAAGAAAAAAGAAAATCAGAATTTAGATTTTTTACAATTTACAAATGAAAGTTCAATAACTAATCAAGAATTAAAAAAAAGGATTACAAAAATCAATTAAACAAACCTCTTCCTTAAATTTTTCAAACCCACATAAAGCTATTAACGGGTAACCGAAAATCCACCCGTAAATCCAGAAGTTCCAACCCCCAAACTCGAAGGATTAGGTAAATCGCTTTCCAAGAAAACCGAAAGCCCATGACCCTGACCAGAAAGTTTTCCATTTCCAGTTCCGTCACCAGATTTAGTAGCACTACTTGAACTTGAGCTTAAAGGAGCTGTAGCCACAATACTTGGTGATGAAGGTGATGTAGCATTAGAGTTAGGTGTCAGGAGAGCAGTGGCAATGATGATTGGGGGTGAAGAGGACGAAGAATTAGAGTTTGAGGTCATAGGAGATGTGGCGTTGATAGTTGGAGCAGGAACAGGAGAAAAGGTAGCGTTGATGCTCAGAGTCTGAGAAGGTAAAGAGGTCACATTGTTAGCTGACCCCGGAGATGTGTCATTAGAGCTTGTTGGAGCGGGGTAAGAACTAGTATCGAAACTTTGAGTTGGAAGGGTAGTGGATGTGGATGTGGATGTTCCATTTCCAGAAGAATCAGATGTAATATCAGAAGTAGTGTTTCCAGTATCACTTGAACTTGAAGAAGTCGAATTATCTGTGTTTTCATCATCATCTGATGTTAATGAATCATCATCCGATTTCAAAGATCCATTCTCGGTAAACCTATCAAGCATTTCTGTCATGAATGTACCAAGCTAAACAAAAAAAATCAAAGTAAAGAATGGTAAGCAAAAAACACTCGAGCAGATTCATGGAGGAGGATTTACCAATTGTCCCATATCGAATTGTCCTTCTCCAAATCCACTAGCACTACCACTAACATATAACATAACATCTCGAGCTTGAAGTGAAACTCTAAAAAATCAGAACCAAAGAAATCAAATTGACTTGTCAGTTTACCATCCTTTGAAAAAAAGATCATGAATGAGGTAAAAAAAAGATTATATGGAAAAAGTTGTGAAAGCTTACGAAGATCGAAGATCACGACTATTATCAAGAGAAGATAAAAACCAAAACCCAAGCATCATTTTAACAAAATCAATAAAGATATCCTTTAAATATCAACCCGCAAACTCACCGTTTTAATCCATCAACTTCACGGACCTCAACCTGACGAGTTCTGTGATGATAGTCACAAAGAAAAACCACGATCACAGTGAGTCCAAAAGAAAAATTCTAGAAAAAGAAATCCACATACTCGACTATATTTCTAGATACCATCTTACTAGTACTAATAGACCGCCTAACGTTTCGAAAACTATGACTGAGTGAACCACTAACTAAAATCAAACCAAGCAAAATCACCAAAACCGAACCAAAAGATCTCATGATGATTTATTAAGTAACTATTTAATTCTTCAAAAGAAAAGTGAATAAAACGAGTAAATTAAAGTAAATTGATTAAACCAAAGATTATGAACAAAAGAAAATTTTAAACTAAGATTTAAGACGAAAAACTTTTAAAAGAATCTTAAAGACAAATGATATAAATGAAAGTACAAATATCGAGGTCAAAACAGTTTCAAAAAGAAGTTAAAAACTAAATCTTCAACTTCTTTTTATCGATTGATTGACATGATCCATCACATTGGCAAAACTTATCTTTGACTCCGAACAAGGCGAGTTTTATAAATCTTTTGACCCTTAGCAAGGTAAATCATCACAACATATACTAGTTATTAGCAAAAAAACAAAACCTGAAGTTATACTCTCGGCAGCTTCTTAACTACTATATAGAATCTGAGTCTGATAGTACGGCCAAAGTTTAGGACAAAGACCCTCAAGTAATGGCACCGACAAAGGATTGTTGAATGTGACTTGAACACGGCGGCATGCGTTGAACTTGTGATTAAGAGCCGTGGACGTGGTATTCACAAATGACATCATAGACAGAGTCAATACGAAAATCGGTGAAGGCGGGCACACGTTGACAGGTGCGGCCAAATGCACTCGTACCAAGGGCGCGGCGTTATACACAACGCGCTGGCTGTGCGAAGTCGGCACACAGAGGAAAGCTTAACCCCTCAAACGCCTGTTAATAAAAAACACACCCATAAAATATGTCATGATTCTAAACTCTCATCTCTTTTTTCTAGGGAGTTGGTTGGTAGATATGAAACCTTTGTTTGTAGCCAAGAAATATAAAACTCCAACAAAACCCAATGAACTCAGTCCAAATTACCTCAAGACAAAATCCGCGAAAAAAAAAGGATAAACCAATATGTAATGTAAAATAATTCATTGAGTTTTTGTTTTTGTTCTCTTACTTCATTGCTTTTTGATTTCTTTTCTTTATTTCGAAAAAAAACACACAATTATATGATCAAAAATGACAATTCTGATATACGAAACAAAACAAAAAAAAAGAAGGTATGTTCTTTTTAATTCATAGAAATAACTTTTTTTAAGCAGTAGTAGTAGCAGGAGCAGGAGCGTCCTACAAAAGAAAAGACAAGAAAGCAAAAGAATTAGTCATCTTTCTTTTACCAATTTTTTTTTCTTGTTCGATTCAAAGTTAAATTTTTGAAAGATTAGACAAAATTTTGAATTACTCACCTCAAGTGGTGGCATTTCATCATCATCTGAACTATCACTATCACCTCCTTCACCAACATCACCACCTGAAGCCTTCATTTGAGCCAACATCTTTTGAATATCCATACCTAAAAACCCACAATAAGAAAGATTAGTAAAGCGTTCCTCGAAAATACGATACAAGCGGATCAAAGATTCTGACCTCCTGCACCACCCATACCGCCCATACCTGGCATACCTCCTGCACCACCCATACCGCCCATTCCACCCATACCGCCCATACCACCACCACCTAAAGAAAACCAATCCATCAGTATTCAAAGCGAACCGACCAAGAACCATGAACTTAAAACTAACCCATTTGAGCCATCATAGCTTCCATATCCATACCTTAAAAAAACCAAAACCAATTTTTATTACCAAAAGAGAACTTTTTGAATGAAAGAACCTAATTTAACTTACCTGCACCTGCTGGAGCATCTGTAGAAGCAAAATCATCTACAGCTGTTCCTTCTTGTTCATCTTCATCAACCCAACGAGCGAAATCAGTTTTCACAAAATTCACTCTTTTATCTTTCGTAAGACTAAACCAAAAAAAAGTAAAAATCAACAAAACATCAACCAAACCAAACCAAACCAAATGAGTTTGTAACCCAATTGAGAATAAGATTGATTCTTCGCAAAAAAGAGAGAAAAAAAAAGTTCACTAACCGAGGCCAATACTCGGTTTTGAGTTCTTTCTTAGTCAACTGAATCTGAAGACTTTTCCCATTCACCGTTTCTTTTCTTTCTACACTCAAATCAAGTTGATCAAAGAATTCGAGTTGATGGATTTCATAAGTTTTAGCCGGTACGTTTGATCCAAGGTTTTGTGAACCACCTGAGATGCCTTTGAAAGAAAAAGTAGATGGGGTTGGAAAGTCTAGTGTGTAACCTGGTTGTAAGTCTGGTACATTAATCGTTCTGTTATTTTTTTGAGAAATCGATCAGTTGGATATCAGGTTTGATGGTGATGGGTTTGAAGGGAATTACTTACAGATAAATGATGTTATGAGATGGATCTTCATTACTACTTCTTTGAGCCCAAAGAATTTCAGGTGGAGTAGATTGAGACATGATTAGATTAGAAAGATAAGATGGTTTGATGAATTGGTATTTTTGATGATCGAGAATGAGATTTTCAAGTTTGGTAAATGGGATTTGGATTTGGGGTAAAATAAAAAAATAAAAATAAAAATAATGACTTGAAAATTTAAACTGTACAAGACTTTAAAGTATATTCCAGATCATTCCATCACAATTCCAAAGAACAATCATATCATATCTTATCTCACTCTACTCTCTCCTCTTCTGACTTGCATTCCTTTCCATCACCACAAACTGAAACCACAATCAAACTAAATCTTAAAGCTTATGGAAAACAGATGATGGAAATAAACAAAATGAATACAAACTTGGCCAAATCACAATCACTAGTTCATCGTCTTGAATATATGTACCATTGATTCTTTTCTACTTTGCAAATCTACTTCACGACCCTTAATGTTTTCAAACCCACAAAACCCACACAAAAAAAACAAATTGAATGAATGCAACTCACACACACACATAAACTAAGACAAAACAAAACAAAAGCTATATATATATATACTGTATACTTGTATCATACGAAAAAAAGAAAAGAAAGCCAAAAAAAACTTTTCGAAAAATGAAATGATTGTTAATTCATTGTTTTTTTTCGAAACAAACAACA
This sequence comes from Melampsora larici-populina 98AG31, assembly GCF_000204055.1. Classification (NCBI taxonomy): domain Eukaryota; kingdom Fungi; phylum Basidiomycota; class Pucciniomycetes; order Pucciniales; family Melampsoraceae; genus Melampsora; species Melampsora laricis-populina. Next base: position 165,490 of record NW_006768796.1, on the reverse strand, counting down.
AGTTTATAATTATCAAAAAAATAAACCACTTTTTTCTTGACCAAAAAACAAAACAACAAAACAATAGTCCATCACTTTATAATGAATCATGACTCAATTCCATAATCTTTCTCTGATTAGTCTTTAACTTCTCTAACCTAAAACCAAACCAAAAAAAAAAAGAAAACACCTCAATCAGATCAATCTTATCTTCCTCCCAAATCAAAAAAAAATAAAAAAATAAAAACAATCAACTCAACTGTAATTCCAAATTACGAATCACACAATCCTTTTCCTCCAACTCTTCTCTCAACCCTTCATTTTCCTTTTCCAATCTATCAATCTGCTGATCTCTTTCCCTATCTTTTTCAGTTCCAGATCCAGAAGGATTTGAAGGAACCAACGGAAGTCCTCTAGCCATCAATCTAGGTGAACTTTCCATACGATGATTCGAACTGATCGAAGATGAAGGTGGTGGAGCCATTTCGACTTCTAGATTTTCTTCTTGTTTAGGTACAATCGGACTTGGAAGACTTTCTACAGGAACAGAACTAGCTGCCACAGAAGTAGACACAGAGACTGGAGCTGGAGCTGCATAGGCTGATGATTTTAATGGTGGTGCAGACGTTTCGGATTGGGTTTCTAAACTGACAAGAATCGGTTCAGAAGTTTTACCACCAAAGAATTCGCTGGCCGAAAGTGCTGGAGTAGCTGATAAGGCTGGTGGATAAATATCGGCTTGAAACGAATCTGACTATCAAATCAACACAAAACCCAAGAGGTTTGAATTAGATTTCAAGGAAAAAGAGGGAGATGGGTGAAGATCGAGTTGAGTGAATATTTACTTTTCGTGGTACGATAAACGAGATAGGTTCGACGAGATAATTAGTGACTTTGTAAGCACGAGCGATCTCGCAATCTTGTGTGTTTAACGCTCGTCGAGGTAACCAACACATCCCACGCTGTGGGTCACTTGATTTATATTCGGTTCTATAACCAGAAGTAAGAGAGCCTTGATCAATAACTGAGACACATTGGTGTATGCATGTCAAAAGGCCATCTCCACTTACAGATAATGTCTATATCAGGTTTGATAAGTTTGATGAACAGACGAAAAGATTAGTATTGATGGGTAGAATATCTGGACACTTAAGATACGTACAGATCATCTGCTTCATATTCGTAGTAACGGATATTACCGTCACCCTTACCAGCCAAGAACTAAAAACCCCATCACAGATGTTAAACAAGAGTCAAGATACGATGAGTACGATGACCCACTCAGATATTTCAACATCTTTCTTTGTTGATGATCAATCACACCAAAAGCAATCACATACCAAAATATCATTATCAGACCAAAACGGCATAAGAGTTCCCGAACTAGTATCCACAGTCATCTGTTTCAAAGGTCCTTTACCAATCTCTCCAGCATTCCAAACAAACACTTGTCGATCTGAAAGTTTACTAAACCCCGTCGTACAGATTCGATCCATTCTACCCATCCATTCTACTCTAGATCCTTTGATACCGGTATGTGAATCGGCAATTGAAGCTTGTTGTCCTGATCTTAAATCAAAGATTCGTAATTTTTTATCTTTACAAGTCCTACATATCAATCAAAATCATAATCAAAATCCAACTCAGTCACCTCTTTACGCTAGAAAGAAAAAGATGAAGCAACGAAAAACAAACGTGGCTAAGAGTGTTCCAGTCCAATTAAAACTCATACTTCCCACCATATCAGGTTGTTGAGGTAATTCCACCACACAACTACCTTTTTCGACATCCCAAACCTTAACTTCTAAACTAGCACTAGCCAAAACGTTTTCAGCTACCGGATGCCATTTAACATGTCCCGCCTTTCTAACATGTCCATTCAATCTAACCGTCGGTTCTAAATCCGAGACTTCAGGTTTTTCCGATCTTAAAGCTGCATTTAACTTTTCTTCATCTATTTGTGTTAATACTACTTTTCCATCTTCTCCTGATGAAGCTATTAATGTATCACAGAATGGTGAAAAAGATGTATCCAAGACTGGAGCTGTATGAGCTCGACATAATGGATATAGATCCGGTAATTTTCCTGTGTGTGAAAGAGGTGCGACCAAAAAGGCGCCTCCACCTGAAGCTTGATAACTAAATCACAAAACAAAACTTTGATTAGTGATTCAGTAATTCGATGTAGGTAGGACCATCAATCGCCCGGTTTCCTGTCTTTCTTAGAACAAAAATGAACGAAAATTTAAATCTTGAGAAAGATTCACATACTTGACTGAAAGGAACTTGGGATTAGCAGCAGCCAAGTTCGTGTCCCATGCCGAAGCCGATACTTTGATATTATCAAAACACATCTCGCGTTTTGAAGATTGACCGTACCTAAAGTTTCCAATCCAGATATCAACATTTCTTATTCTCATGAACGTGACATAAATCAAGATAACCGTATTAACAACGCACACATGACGATATGAACTTTGACGGACGAATCGACTGAAAGGTGGTTTGAACTTGAAGTGTTAGTTATCAAGATCATGAATCATAGTTGAGATAAAACTTGACGCGTACCTCATTTTTGATGGTTCTATGAGGTAATTCTTGGTCTTAGGAAACTCGATTTGTTGGTCTTGGATCAACGGTGGATGGTTTAATTGATCGACGTCACCACTTCTTGATGAAACACAAATTGATCGACCAATTTGAAATCGGGTTCAAATCTCATCTTCTCGGGGCTTCGGGTTCAGGAGTGTCCTTGATTCATAAGCCGGTCTCCCCGACTGTTGGACGGCTTCATGGGCACCGACATCCAAGGATATTGGGTCCGGGGTCACTCAGGGTCACTCTGATTATGAAAATGTCAACTTTCCACTCACGCAGCGGTAGCTCAGCATTTCTTCTCGATCAACCATTTCTTACGATCGACCTCGATTGACCGTGTAATTTTACCCACAAGGATGACACTGACCGGCTTCAGAAACAATTCAAGCTTAGATCAAGATATAAGAACAAGACCAAGGAAACGAGCACGCGAAGCCATCACCACAACTGGAACCACTTCGAACATCGATCCAACCAATTCACCATCTTCTTCTTCTTTAAAACCTCGTTCAAATCCAACAGCTTCTCATCCGCCATTACGTAGATTATTCGCATCTGTACCTTCACCTATCTTAACTGATAAAAGATATGGAAATCTATTAGATCCACTCTTATCAAACCTATTAACAATAATCTCCAAACAATTTATTTTAAGTTGGTATACACAAATCTCACCTTTGAAAGAAAATTCAAAACCATTCATCACAAGAGTCACACAAATCTTAATTCATTTGATCCGCGAATTAGAACGTAGATTGACGACTCTAGATCCTATTCAACTGCTTTTATTTGATTTACCTAGTTTGTTGAATCGTCATTTACTTGATGTTCAAGAAACACATCGTCGACTTTCATTTCAACGTCAACGTGGTCTTGAACCAGACTCAACCTTTGATGAAGTGTTTGTTCGGTTGAGACCTCATCCTGGTGTCCAACTCACCACTGTGATAGCCAGTACAAATCGACAAGCCAACTCATTTCTTTCTCCTCAATTGGTCGATCCTCTTCCAAACTTTCCAAACGCTCGAGCCTTACCTTCTCCAATGTATCTTAGGCTATTGATCGAAGCTTTGATGGAACAATTGTTACCTGCTGAAGATTGGGCACCTGAAACTGAAAGATTGATCATACGTGAAATCATTATCAATGTGATTTTAGCACCATTGTTTTGTAAATTAAGTGAACCTGCCACGATTTATAGTTTAATTGCAGTCCATCTACCATCAACTGAAGACGATCCACCACCCACCTCACCTGCTTTGGCTTCTCAAGTCATTCCACCTATCTCCTTACCGAGTCGAATATTAGGATTCTTACATCGAATCTTCCACTTCCTACTTCTCTTACCATCACTTTATCAATCACTTACTCAACTTCCACCTATCGGAACAAGACGTGATCCTACACTCTTCGAACCAAGTCTTTCACTCTTAGCCACTCTTCTCGGTGCTAATCAACAAACTCATGTTCGTCAACTATGTTGGATCTTGAGCCTTTTCTTACGCATGTTTCAAATTATCCTTACAAGGTCTGTTGCCATGTTTAGATTCTGTATCCCTTTTTGGCATGTTACACTGAGTTTTTTGGTTTTTTGGGTCGGTATTTCAGGTTATTGGTTCATTTGTTTTATACGAATATAATCAGTCCAATCTCACTCTCAAATCTGATCGTACAAATCACCACAATCCTTGAACAGACAACCGATCCAAACCAACCAAACCAAGAAGAACAATCAGACGAAAAGATAGATCTTAAGATCTTGAGAGAAGAAGCGAAAAAATCAATCGAACATCAAATCCCAACTCAATGTTCTCAATTTTGTTCACCATCAGGAATTGCTGAAAACCTTTTACACGGAGTCGATCAACAAACTTCTAATGTGTTTTTGATGTTTGATTTCTTTGAACTTGTGCTGGTTAAGATGTTTCCTGAATTAGCTGAATGGGATGAAGATTTAAACTTGGATTGATCAACCAAAAAAAACGGTTCTTATTCGGACATTCATCCTTTTTGAGGGGGGAAAATGGGGGTTTTCTCTTGATTACAGATTGAAGAGGTGTATGTAAGTATTTGTTTTTATTTTACAGAACTGGAACTGAATAATTGAATCAATGATCTTGATCATTTTGTAGCAATCGTGCTTGAACGCTATCGCGCTGGGTTTCTGGGTAAAAGTGTTATAGTACTTGGAAGATCAAGAGTGATCAACAATATTATCCTCTCAGTAGAAAAAGCCTTTCTCAACGATGATGTTGAGAAAAGAGATGTTGAAGTATCATGGATCAATCAAGAGTGAAACTCAGGAGATACATTCTTCAAGAGGTTGTAGTTTTTTGGTGAGATGTTATGATCTTGTCTTGTACGAGATCTTACTTCTCTTAATCTTATCTGATTTGGAACTTTGTAAAAACCTCAAGACCTCAGGGTATTTAAATATTGTAAATTTGTTTATCGAAAAAAAAATCATCATCACATATTTACAAACTGAGGACTAAAAGATAGTGGATCGATATGAGATCTAAACTTGGTGGAGCAGGGTTATCTTCAGGTCCTACTAATATTAACAAAGGCATTATGATATTTATTTGGTTTGTATCGAGCTCTAGTAGAGCATTTTATAGAATCACAATACTCTGGTTATCTGAAAAACTTCCCACGTGATTTTTTTGTAATAACTTGAATTGATATCTCAAAGAAGGTACAAGAAAAGGAGAATAAGACAAATATGTATTGGATGTGACAGACACAAAACGAGAAAATGGTAGATAAAAATTTGAAGGTATCGCACCACATCACGCCCAGATAAGGTGCTTTGAGTATAAGTTGTTTCTGGGCAACTGACATTGATGGCACTGCTAATGATCATTAATGAGGAATGCTCGCTGTTTGGTAGGCGTGACATTCTGGAAGGGATAAAAGTCTCTTATCATGAATAATTGATGTCACTGAGGGTTATAGTGGTAGGAGTCTGCATGTGTGCTGTTTAAACATGCTATAGGATTGTGTTCAATGTTGAGGCAGAACACCCTTGAGGAAACCTTAACTAAGCCCCTCTTCCCACAAGCCCATGTCCGCTCTCAAAGAGGGGCTTATTAGGGCTTTCGGGCCTGAGACCAGCAAGATTTTCAAGTGCCGTTGCTTGTAATCCCTGCTCTAAACACCGTGAAACCTTGTAATAAATCCAGCAGAGCTTCTTCATGCAAACTCTTCTGCTTCTCCTTGTACTGTTTTTAGCCTCTCACCACACTTATATTGTGAATAAACTGGATCCTGATGATTATCAAGTAGTTTTGAAGGGTTCAGCGCGCAAGCCTACAAGCTGGCTGAATAAGACCCAGATTTACAAGAACTCAAGGACTCAACAGTATCACTTTATTTGAGTAGCATGGCGCTAAAGTTAACATGTACATGTGTGCAAAAAAGGCTTACATGAAGCTTTGTTCAACTTCTTGTGAGGTTGCACAATGTTTAGAGCCCTTGAAAATGGATTCTCAAACAAAAGTGCTTGAAATTCCTGCTGGTCTCAGACTAAAGTTGGGGTATTTATAAGCCCTTAAGCCACTCTGTGAGAGTAGACCTGGCGTTTTGGAAGAGGGGCTTAGGTAAGCTTACCTCTGGAGTAAGCCATGGATGGTAATCAGAGAAAATGCTTACAAACTATGTTATATTTGTGTTAATTATAGTCCACACATTGTTGCGTGCTGACAGGGTTCCATGTATGAGGTTTGCCGTGCTTCCAACAGTGGTTGAACTTAACCCACTGATGGTCTATATTTGCATTCATCAAATAAAGATGCACATATGCAGAATACTCAGCTTTTCTGTGCAAATTGAAACTTGTTTTGGAAATAGATGTTCCTGCTATTATTTTGACTTTTTATGTTGCATATCCAGGGTTTGAAATCTGGTAAAGAAAGCAAGGAAATGGTCAATAAAGCAGGCTGATATTGAAATTGCATTGCTTACCTTGGAGCCATGAGCTTCAGTGCTTGCAGATACCAATGGTTGAGCTCCATTTCTGATTCTAATCAGGATAAACCAGGCAGATGGGCAAAAGATCAATTATGAACAGATCTGAAAAAATGTCATCAAAAATAACAGCAGAAATATTTGTTTTTGGCACAGCTGTATTATCTGACCATGGGTGATTATCTGTGAGTATATCAAAGATCATCTACTGGTGTAGCAAAACAGGTGCTGCATTGGCATGAGTGGCGGTCTGTGTCAGCCGTGTGTACACAGTACAGGGCCACGGGCTAACAAACACACATGTAAATATATGTAATACATATGTAAATATAAGTAACTTGTCTGAAACCATAATGATTCCAACTCATGGCTCAGTAGCAAGAGTCCCTTAAGCAATAAGACTTAACTATAACCTGAATACTGAAGTTCAAACCTAAGCACCATTCACAAGTTGACACCTAGGTCTTGAAATATATAAACCCTTCCGCTTCCCACTTTGGAAGACAAATCAACTTGTTATCATACCACAAATCCTCATCACATCTTACTTGATGCTTCACAAAGAATATCAAGTACAGTGTTTCAGTTGTTTCCTTGATGATCTGAGTTCTACTTTCCATCCAGGTCTTTGTAAAACCTCAAGCGGTGTTCTGAGCTTTTGGGATTATTATCTAGCAGAACAAGCATGGAATCTACAAAGGACGCCTTGTTAAGGAGTCTCAAGTACCCAGTGGCACCTCTGAATCCTGACAGTAGAAAGTACTGCAGGCTCCAGAGTTGTAAGATTAAACAGAGCTCCTAGCCAGACCCTAAGAAAGGACAGCTCAGTCATCCCACTGGCTTCAAATCCTCTCTTTAGAGATCAACTGACTGTATTTGTCACTTGGGTGTACCAAGTGAAGACTTTATCTTTTGTCAGCACTTCATCTTTTGAGTGAAGAGTTGAACAGTTTTAAGACTTAGATCACTCAAAATTGAGAAGAAGAGATGATGCAATGTGTGTGATATTCCACCAATACTCTGATTCCAGTCACCCAATACAATCATAAATCTGATCAAACTTTAATGCTAGATCTTGATGAAAATGGGGTGGTGGAGAATACAATGAGTGTGTTGAGACACAAGGTGACCAACACTAATAGCACCAAAAGCCTAAGAGGAGAGTACACTACAGTCCAAAAGTGTTGTAATTCAGACATAATTACACAATATATAGCAGTAATTCTTGAATTACAATCTCAATTGTGAGGGGTACGCGTCTGTTAGGCGTACTCTTCACTGAGAAATGCATAGGGAAAGGGAAAACTGGTCTTCAATTGGTACACCCAAGTGAAGACTACAGTTAGTTGACCTCTGAGAAGAGGGTTTAAGGGAATAAAGGGGAAGGAAAGGGCTATTACACGTAAATACGCTAAAACCTTGTGAGACTGCAAGGGGCAGGCTTTACACTTTGGTAAACCAAAGATCCTGAGGCTACTTTAGACTCCTGGTGAGGGAGGAAGCTTTGCTGCTTTATGGTTTATTTCTAGAGACGTTTATGGCCCAGGGCTTGTAGAAATCAATACCAAGGGTGTTCAGCAATGGAACCCGTAATGCTCAAAGATGGTCTTTTAGACTACACAACTAATCACGTACTCAAGGATCCTCTCAATAGGATTTCAAGTATAATGTGATTCTGATGTTGTGGTGTGTAAAAAGATGTGGGATGAATCAAGGGAAGAAGGAGGGGTTTATATACTCACAAGGGCATGTGTCAACTTGTGGTTGCCGTGTGACTCTTGTCTCAATGGTTGGGTTAGGTTTGTTATGTGTTTAATACATTACGTATATGTGTTTAAGTGGCTCTTGACACTGAGCCTTGAGATGTAACTTATGGCTTTTGACAATATTATGTTATTATATGTGATGTTGTTAGCCAGTGGTCCTGTAATCAGGGCTCAGGGCTGACATCAATATTGTAACTGGCCATTCCCCCAGGATAGTTCAAAGATCAAGAACAAAATTGTTCAAAATTACTCAACTTTGAAGGGATGTGTGGGGTTTGTTGACGGGAGAATGATCCCCTTAGCATTTGGCCCTGGGGCAGTCATTTGCACAGAGGATTATTGGACCCAAAAGTATTTTAGTCACTTTTGCCCATTATGGATGGTGTGGAAGTGTAAATGACCAGCAAGTTTTCAGAATTTCATCAGTAAACTTTTTTTTAATCTTCCAACACAGGTACTGATGGATTCTGTAGCTATAATGCTACCATGGTCATGATTTCACCAGGGTGAGTATCTAGTTGCCGATTCAGGTTACAGTGCCTCAAAGTACCCTGTTCCTCTTCAAGAGAAATGTGGACTACCAAATTTCCAGACTCAAGAATTCCTGTAACAAAGAACTGAGTGAGGCATAAACTGTGATTGAGCATGTAAATGGTATGCTCAAATTGTGCTCTCAGATCTTGAAGGAATACAGACTGATTCTGTGAGATGAATACTTGCTAAGGAGTGTTGTATGCTTCACAACTTTTTTTTGAGAGAGGACAAACACACTTCCAAGAATACCTAAAGTTGAAATTGTCCCACTTAGGTCAGTGAATTGAAAACAAGACATGGGAAGATGAGATCAAGAGATCAGGCACACCTCTCTTGAAACATAGGTCAGAGATTGATCGACCACAATGGATTGAGAGGTTTTCGAATACTATAAGACACTATTGTCTGTGAGGAATTTATTCATGTTGGGAAGTTGTACAATGGACTGAGATCAGCCTAAAACAATGACTACTGAAGTATAGAGAAAAATACAAACTAATCTATAGTTCAAATGTTTCTCAAATCAATTCTGATTGTGAGAGCCAGAAATTCATCATAAGTGATGGCTGGAAGGAAGTAATAAAAACCTTGATAGATCTGGGAAACCTTGCAAGGAGTGTGTATGCCAATTTTGCTTTGCTGATGTTTTTGTAGCAGATCCTGTCCACATACCAATCTCTTGTCTTCAACCAGTAAAAAGGCAAAGGATTTCAATCCAAAATAGTCAAAAATTGGCAGTCAGACAATAGGACATATATGAAAATGAAATCAGACTGATCTATAAAAAATCAAAAATCAGATGGATATCCTATCATATCATACATTCATTCCAACTTTGGAATCAGTGATGTATAAGCATTACTAACACAGGCTTTCTTTAAGCTTATGATAAGACAGCTCTGAAATTTGGGATGAACAGTTCTTATGGAAGATATCTTCCCATACACATTATAAACATTCTCTTGAATCTTGTGAAGGAACAGTGCAGGCTGTTCAATGCTAAATTCTTCCATGAAGATTTGATCTGTGTCAGTCAAATTCTGGTGCCAACCACAGTATTTGTAGATGACTGAACAGGTAGTGGTAGAGATCCATTGACCAAATGATTGCCACAAAATCAGGCTGTGGAGTCACTGTTGGATGAAAGTCCTTGAAGGATCCAGCCAACAGCAATCAGTTTGGGTATCATCCAAATAATTACAGAACCTCATTAAGAAGACAAGTAAAGAAAAAAGCTTGGTAAAATGAAGTTGAGAGAATTCATCAAGTTGTCTGTTTTTAGTAGCAGACTTTTTTCAAAACTGGCTCAGCTGATAAAATTGGTTGAAATAGATCATGCAGGGCATTTATCTTCAAATTATCTGTGGTATAACATGTCTACTGCTTCACATCCATTGCAGTGGAGCACTAGGGCCAGGCTGGGATTTTGTGGGTTTCCTTTTTCAGCAAAAGGAATAGATGAAAAATGAAATTCTGAAGTGAGTTGTATAAAGTGGTGATATTCTATATAGTTTTGGGACCCATTAAAAAATTAACTTCTCAATACCATAAAATCTGAATTCATGTTGATTGGGTGTTCATTACAAGATCAGAAAAAATTAATAAATACCAGATGAGTTTAAACTTAGCTTGTAAATCCTTTACCTTTGTTCAACAACTTACAAGCAGAAAGTATAAGACTTGGTAAAGTTTAAGAAATCAAAGAGTTATAACTTTGGAAAATTGATCTGAGATCTATACTACCTTATCAAAATCTTATACAGGATTAGGTACAATCAATTTGAGAATGAATGGGGTTTTTTCTTTGAAATGTGCATGTAGGATGGTGTAAAAGTCAAACCTGGATATATGTTTTATTAAGGTTTACTTTTTTCTGGGTTTGAGAATACAGAGCCTGTAGAAAGACTTTTGGGTTGGTTTACACTTTTGATCACTGCTACAGTCTGATTTTTTTTAACAAAAATGTGGTTAATCTTTTCTTGAATTGGCCGTACTTCAGCCAACACTGCCACTATACTATACTATACCAGTATAGTACTATACCAGGTATAGTATAGTTTAGACTATACTTAACAAACAACAGTATAGTATAGTATAGTACTTGACTACACTGTACTATACTATACTATACTATACCAAGTATAGTATTGTAGTACTAGTACAATCTTTACCTCACCACAACTCCTTACAATCAATAAGGGTACTCAAAGTAAGTATGTACGTGTACATACTTTTTGCTATATACTTTTTTTGGCGGGGAAGGCGAGGCCAAAAGTATATTTTTTTTCTTTGTCCCCGCCAAAAAAAGTATGTAGCGAAAAGTATGTAGCGCTACATACTTTGCTTTGAGTACCCTTAATAAGATGATCAATCACAGCATGACCAATCAACTTCATGAGGAGATTTTCCCCATCAAGCACCTCACCAACTTACCCACAACAAAAACCAAAAAGCTCCTTGACTTGCAAATTCATCCTCCCACCCGTGTATGTATGTAAAATATTGTTATAAGTATGAAAACAATGTCAATCATGGTCTTGTGATTGACAAATGATCAAAGAAAACATCTCTTTAGATCACGGAACAAAGTCAGCAACAAGACAAAGCTGAAACACAAGCTTTGACAAGATGACCTGGTTTCTAAATTTGTATGAAGAGGGTTCTAAATTCATATCAAGATTGAAATCATGTAGACTGGAAGTTTTGAATGTTATAGAGATCACACAGCAAGCATCATCTAGTTTCATTGTTTTATATCAATTGATGTTAATGTAGAATTGATATAGGCATCAAGAATGAAGGGACCCTTGAAGGTTTTCCCCCTTATTGGCATTAGATAATAGATAGTTTCAAAGTTGTCTCGTTCATTCTCTTGCAGCTTATCTATTATCATAACCCAACAGAAAATCAAGCTCCTACTTTGTTAATTTCAAGTACTTCAATGAAAATCAAAACAATTTGTACACTTGTTGGCTACAAATGAGATAGATAGGATCAGACATGGAGATAGTCAATGGAGGATGAGAGCCCTCGATCAGAAAAATTACCTCGAGTCTCTTTATTGATCATCCTTTGTTTGAATTTGAATCTATCGTTACTTTTGAAATCAGCTGTCAATTCTTCTGATTTCATTTTGAGATCGAGTCTTGATTTTGATTTGATTTTGGTTTTGATTTCATTCCACTAAGTTTTGATTCGATTCCGATAAGTTTTGATTCGATTTCATGATAAGTTTTGATTCGATTTCATGATAAGTTTTGATTCGATTTCATGATAAGTTTTGATTCGATTCCAATAAGTTTTGATTTGATTTCAATAAGTTTTTTCAAGAGGTTGGTTTAAATTTTGGTTCATTGTTAATTTGATCATGATTTTCTTTGTGTGATTGTTCCAATGATTGATCGAATGATGGATTGATTATTCTTTTATGTTTTGATGCTTTTTTGTTTTTAGTGTCAAGAAGGACAAGATTGAAAAGATGGGGTTCTCAATAACTCATGTAGGATGAGAGGATTTGAGTACAGCCCTTTGCAGAATTGATGACTTTGGAGAAAAAAAAACCTCGAGTTTTCAAACAAGAAACCTCGAGTTTTGTCAAAAAGTGACCGAGTTTTTTCAAAAACTGGGCAAGAACTTGGTTCAATTGATCGATATAACACTCACGAACAAGAGCTCGCTCAGTTTTTGAAAAACTCGATGAGTTTTTGAAAAAAACTCGCAGGTTTTTTTTGAAAACTCAAGTGTTTTTTCTTTTTCCAAAGTCATCAATTCTGCAAAGGGCTGTAGTTTGATTTGAATTTTAATCGTTGAGGTTTTGTTGGATTTTCATTTGGAACTGGATTGATGATTGATGGAATTATGGGTGCCTTTCCCTCTTGACTATACTATACTCAATACTGTAGTATAGTACTGAGTTTTCAGTACTATACTTTGAAAGTATAGTATATAAAAGGATCCCACTATTTATCGCCCCCTTGGCTGATATCCGGAGCCCCCCGGGTTCTCACCAAAACCCGCGTGACCCGATGACACCCCACTGTTTTTAGCCTATATTTCGCACGTTCGGACCTCGAGGGCTCCTCGAGGGCTCCCTAAGAGGGCACAAAATTGCGAATGAGCCCCTTTTTGATTGTTAATTAACGTATTTGGTGCCCCTCCATCCTTGATGGGGCAACAAATATCATGAAAACAAATTAAAGGGCTCCTAAATTGTTTTGTGCCCGGACCGGCCCCTTGCATGCACAGACATGGCCCTTCAAGCCATGGAAGGAGCGCAGCCATGCCAAAAACTTTAACTTGAAGCCAGACTACACACAATCACCGTACTCAGAATCAAAATCTCAATAGAATTTGTCTTGCATAGTTTCACAATGGTTGAATGACCTGCATTCTCGGATTGACTCTGCCACAGGAGACTTAGCCTTGGCTTGTGGATCAACCCCTCAAGATGATGAATTGGTGCAATATCATATTGATTATTAAATCTGAATATTACGTTATGAAATCACAGAGCTAGAACTTGAAATACCCAAAGGAAAAGGCAAGATGACAACAGTAGAAGGATCAATTGAAGATTGTATCGATGAGTTAAGTTTAAATCAGCCTGTTTGTTAACATACTGAACCAATTGTTTTTGAAAAGATTGAAGCGTTACTCGAAAGATTACTACGAATCATTGGTCCTGATGCTGAACCTGTGACTGTTCAACTTGAAGACCCTAGTGGGAATAGTTTTATTGAAGCTATCGGAGGTTTCAAGTGATCCAAAATGGTTGCAACGCGAGTTTAATCGAACTGCTCGACAAAATATGGAACTTGGCTTACTAACCGATGCTGATCAACCTTTACCTGAGACTACTCTAACGGACGATTATGAAGTTGAGAAACCTGACAAAGTTTACTCTTTCCCTTCCACCTATCTCAATCCCTCATTTCAAAGAAGTCATATTTTGTCATTCTTGTGGATATAAAGATATCGGAATCAAATCTGGAGGTGCTATCTCTCCTTGAGGTACCCGACCCACTTTAAATGTTGAAGATAAAGAAGATTCAAGTCGTGATATCTCAAAGAGCGAGAGTGCATCATTATCAGTGCCAGAGATTGATCTACATCTCAATCCAGGTACATGAGGTGGAAGGTTTACGACTCTTGAAGGATTATCAAATCAAGTTTATGAACAACTCAATCAAAAGGTCTTTGCAAGAGTCGATTCAGTAAATGTCACAGTTGACTCATCTGAGTGTGATTTGAATAAGTCAAATATGGAATCCTTTTTGGCTAAATTGAAACATGTGAGTCGAACTTTTTCTTCAATTGAGATAGACTAACATGGGTCCCCCAGAGTAAACCGCACTCTAAGCTGTGGGCTCAATGATATGTTTATGCCAACAGTCTTGGGTGCTCATTGAGCTCCGCTCGCGAACATCAAAGAAGTGTGACAATCTCAACTTTACTTTCCTTACTTCAGATAAAGCGTGTATATGTACAAAAGAGCTGTTGTACAATCGACAAAGAAGAAGGCGAGATGAAGTTAACAATGTGGAGCCCCAATGTGGTGCCCCTTTTTTAAGAAGGGGCGCCTGAAATGTTTGTAGCCTGGTGTCCGACCCGAGAGGGGGCGCCGGATACTGTTCCGAGGGCGCTAAATAGTGGGATCCATATAAAAAGGTAGTCCGATACTATACTTTCAAAGTATAGTAGTGAAAACTCAGTACTATACTACAGTATCACAATACTAGGAGTGTTCAAAGCTGAAAACTTGACATTTTGAAAGAGATTTTGAAGCGAGAATTTTGAACTGTGATTTTTGTACAGATGAACATTGATTCTTGTACAGATATGATCAGAAGGGAGTATCACTGAGTATGGATGTGCCTCCCTATCATTTTGAAGTGGAGCACACTCCAGAGCTCGAGATACATCCATACATACCTGTACCAGAATCACAGTTCTTCTGTACGAGAATCACGGTTCAAAGATTTTCGCTTCAAAATCTCTTTCAAAATATGAAGTTTTCATGTTTGAACACTCCTACTGTATAGTATAGTGGCTCTGTTGCAAGTTCAGCATGATACCAATTTTGGTTTAGATCATTTCATCCTCTTTTAATTATTCCATATCTTTCAAACCAAGTGGTTATTTTTTTATTGGAATTTGATAACAAGGGATTCCAAGTTTAGTTTTTTTTTCTATTTATTCTTAGGTTTCTTGAATCTTGCCTGTTACTTGTATGACATGGAAAACCTGTTTAAGCAGGACTATATAGGCTTTTTAGGTGTCTACTCCCAAGTTATATATTTTCATGAAGATTTTTTCTTCTTATGAACCACTTGTTTAAATTTTCAACACAATATGTAAAAAAATCATACAAACTAGAAAATCTCTGATGTATAAAATGATTTTCTTTATTATTTATGATCTTGATACATCATGATCAACTGAATCAGATAAATAAGATCAAAAAAAGAGAAGATGTTTGTACAAGAATGGTTCAGGGTTTGAGATCTTATCATTCTTGATCTAATCTGTCACTAACAAACAAACAAGCAAGCAAGAAAACCAGATTCTTCCATTCTCTCTTCATGGTTTCTACAAATGATTCTTTTTTTCAAATCTTTGGGATGATGAGATTCAGATGATCATCAATTTGAATGTTTAAAACAAATAATATGACATATGATCTCAAAGTTCTGAACTATGCAACATCTTCTCTGTACTTGTGTGTCCATCAAGAGTCAAGACATGTTTGCGTTTGGAAATCAGTTGATTTAAAAAATAAGTGTCTAGACTTTCTTAATGATTTGATAAACTGAAAAGCGACAAGTCTCCTAGTCGAGATATCTGTTTTCCCTATGAGGTCTGTTTTCCCCGTGACAATACCTAGAGATGAGTCTCAATCACCTCAGTCACAAGACCTGATTCACTAACCTGTTTTCCCCGTGACAATACCTAGAGATGAGTCTCAATCACCTCAGTCACAAGACCTGATTCACTAACCTATGAGGTATAGTCAGGTCACAGAATAAGATGGAGAAAAGGAATCGGCGCGTATAAGTTTTAGCTACGATTCTAGCGCCGATTAACAAACAAGTGAAACATGAAGATATGAATGACGAGAAACAATTAGTAACATCCATATAGAAATGAAAGAAAGATAAAGAAAGAATATGATAGAATTGAAATAGTGAAAGGGGCTTACTCTTTTCCTTCCGTAGAATAGCGGATAAGGAAAAGAGTATTAGCCCAAATTGATGGAGGCGCAATTCAAATAAAGGAACTTCTAGGTTTAGGTTTGACTTAATAGTATTGTTAGATTTAGTTCAGTTTCAGCCACTATGATCTAAGTTTAAGCGGGGTAGCGTATTTGTAATAAGTCAAGTGTCAATTAGACTTTCACTATAGCTGAAACCTAAGTAAGATCATGAGAGACTGGGTTGTCTCTCAACACACCCCCTGTTTCAGCTGTCCAACTACAACATCTAACCCTATCTGGTTTCGTAGCTCTTTGAAAGGGCCAGGGTGCAGAGGCTTAGTTAAAGTATCGGCAAACATATTTTTATTGCTGATGTGTCGAAGTTTTATCAGGTTCTTCTCGACTTGTTCTCTTATCCAGTGGTATTGCACTTCAATGTGTTTCGTGCGCGCGTGGAATATAGATTTCTGAGTGAGAGCTACTGCGCCGGTACTATCGCTGCATAAGATTGTAGGAAAATTCTGCTTGAGTGAGATGTTGGATAACAAACCCCTTAACCATACCACCTCTTGACCTGCTTCTGTTGTTGCTCTGTATTCAGCCTCTGTTGACGATAGCGAAACTGTAGGTTGAAGCCTGCTTTTCCAGCTCACTGCGGCGCCATTGAGTTTGAAAAGGTACCCAGTAGTTGACCGTCGAGTACTTGGGTCTCCTGCCCAGTCTGAATCCGTATGGCATTCCGGGAAGGACCAGCTCTGATTACCGGAAATGATATTGTCTTTGGGTGAATAATTTAACCCCATGCATTGAGTACCCTTCAAGTACCTCAAGACGTGCATTCCCATCTGCCAAGCTGTGAGAGATGGCTTCGATAAGTGTTGAGATAGCGCACCAACAGCATACGCAATGTCCGGCCTGGTTCCTTGAGCTATGTACATTAAGCTTCCAACTAGGCTGTTGTACGGGAGTCCTGATTGTTGAAATTCAATAACATCAGATTCACTGGCTTTCAGGATCTTCGTTCCACCTGGAAATGGTGTTGATGCAGGCTTGCAGTCTTCTGAGTTAAATCGTTCAAGAACAGTTTGAATGAAGGATGATTGGCTTAACGCATAACCACCATCGTCAGTTGCATGAATCTCAATACCTACGACACAGTGAGCAGGTCCTAGGTCCTCCATCTTCCACTTCAGCTTCAGCAAATCCTTAATTTCATCAATCTTGTCTCCAGTGATCGCCATATCATCAACATGAAGGTAAAGTAATGTCTCTAGTCCATATTCATCTTTTCCATACCACAAGCACGCATCATGAGGGTTTTGTATCAATCCAATGCTCGTGAGTTTGGATTTGACTTCATCGCTCCAACATCGGGCAGACTGCTTCAGGCCGTATAGAGCCTTTCTCAATCTTGCTACCTTTCCATCTGCACGTTCAGCATCATAGCCTTCTGGTAATTCTAAATAAATCTCTTCTTTTAAGTCGCTGTTGAGGAACGCCGCTATTGCATCCATCTGTTCAATAGCCCAGTCTTTAGCAGCGGCAACGGCAACCAGAATCCGAAATGAAGCCAATCGTCCAGTGGGAGCAAACGTATCATTGAAATCAATGCCTTCAGTCTGTGTGTAGCCTTTTGCAACATATCTAGCTTTATGTTTTGATATGCTTCCGTCGGGATTCACTTTATATTTAAAATGCCATCTTCCTCCTACTACGGGCGCATTTTTAGGACGATCAACAATTTCCCAGACTCCCATATTCTTGATATTTTGCATTTCTTTATCACACGCTGCCTTCCATTTCTCAGCATCATGCATCTTCATTGCCATCTTGTAGCTCTTTGGTTCAGCTCTTGCCTTCATTGCTTCACGACATTGGTATACTTTGGATAGTATATCACATCTCATACCTTTTGGTACAATACTTCGCATAGGGTGAGCTTCAATCCAGTTCGAGTCTCCAGGAGAGTAACGCTCCACAGGATGACGTTCTCTTCCTGACCTTCTAGGTTCAATAGCAGGCGGAGTTGGTGCAGCAGGAGTGGGTTCCTTTTCAATAGGTTCAGGAATTGGTTCTTCGGTTTCGACTTCGCTTTCCTCAATTAAAGCGGGAGGTTCTGTGATGGTTCTGGGAGTGAGACGCTCCTCTATCACATCATCCTCCTCGTCACAGAGATCAGGACACATAGGTGGATTGGGATTGAGATCAATAAGTTCTTCACCATCCTCAGTAGGTTCAACTGGGAGGTCTTCGATGAACATCCAGTCTGGATTGTTCTCGGCATCCTTCATAAAAGGGAAGACTAGCGGTTGAAAAGTCACATCGTGACTTGTGTAAATTTTATTTGATTCTAAATCTAGTACGACGAAGTTGTGATTGTCTTCAGCGGCTCCTAGTAAGACGCCTGGTCGAGAGACAGGTTCAAACTTCCCTCCACGGATCTCCTTCCTGATGTGGCGATAAGCAAGGCATCCGAATGGGTGAAATCTTTTCATACTAGGCTGTCGATTCTTCCAGAGAGAGTGTGGGGTATTTTTGAGATTCAGAGACGTGGTTACGGTTCTATTCTGTAGCATTACAGCGTACGAGATTGCGTGATACCAGTATTTTACAGGTATACATGATTGAATTAACATACACCTTGCTTTTGTGTTGATAGTTCTGTTAGAACGCTCAGCAACACCATTTTCCTCTGGTGTATGAGGAGAAGTGATTCGTGTGTTGATGCCGAGATCTTCTAAGTACGGGGTAAGAATTCCATTTATGAATTCGCCTCCTCCATCAAATGAGAACATCTTCAATTTCTCCCCAGTCTGTCTTTCTGAGAAAGAGATGTATCGTTTGAAACATTCAAAAACAGTCTCGGCGCTTTTATTAGGCAGGCCGAAAGAGATACGATAACTGCTGTAATCATCTGTGAATAATATATAGTATTCTTCTTGATTTACAGTTGAGGTTCTTATGATGCCACTCAAATCCACATGTACATTTTCAAGAAACTTAGTCGCTCTGGGTCTGGTTGAAGAAAATGGCAGGCGATGATTTTTGGCTAACGGGCAAATAGGACACTTTGTTATAATTGCAAAGTCGTTGGTATTAACATTATTTGGTAAGACATCATCAAAATAACCCAGATTCCACATTCTCTTTAAGTACTTCTCGCTTGGGTGACCTAGAGAATAGTGGAGTTTGAGAATGGTGAGTTGATTTGCTGTTGATATTGAAGACCGAAGAGCATGATGACTGACCGATGATTTGATTGGCACATACATCATACTACCTTCTCCTATGAATTGGCCAATAAACAATTCCTTCTTCCCATGATCGATTCTGAAATTTGGATCGGCAAGTACAGTAGTCACAGCTCCAGCTCTTAATAATCTCCCACCAGCGATCAGATTTCGAGAAAGGTCAGGTACATATAAACAATCCTTAAGTTTGATAATTTCCCCTTTTGAATTCAATAGATTCACGTTGCCAATGGAATGTATGTCGAGTGTGGCACCGCCTCCAGCCAGATTTAACTTGGCACCCGGGTCGTGGTTAGCCATCAGCGTGGCGCTTTCAAACAAGCTGGCGTCGTGGAACATGTGATGTGACGCTCCAGTATCGATGAGCGCCACAAGATCACACCGGTCTCCAACACATGCTAACTGAGGACGAGCAGTGCAGGAAAACTGACCATCGATTTCAACATTGTAGCTAACATCTCTGTCTTCAAGTCGAAGGTTTTCAAATACCGAGTAGAGATCGTCGGAATTTGGGAAATCGGTTAGATTAGATTGATTTCTGGCCGGTTGTGGATTGCCACGGCCTCGACCTCTTCCTCGAAAACCACCTCGATTTAAACCACGACTGCCACGAGGGTACTCCACCCACTCCCCAGATTCTTGTTTTGATCGCTTCCAGTCCTCCATCTTCTTTGCGTTATTTGGATGATGGTAGCATTCGGACTGTTCATGAGGTTTAGTCGGATGATCACGTCCTAAGCACTTGTTTTTGTTACACGTCGACCATCTTCCAGTTCGACGACTTTGACTGGCTTCAGAGGATTCGGCAGCTCGACTGATTTGTTGGCGATTCGATGAAAACATCTTCCGGGTTTGGTAAGCTTTCTTCAGCTCGGTCTCAAGATTTCGAAATTTGACATGACCGGCGTCCAAAAGGTCACACCCTTTCTCAGCCCACTCCCGATTGAGTGACCTAACAAACTGTCTCGCTTGTTCTTCTTCAGACATCTCTCCGTTCGAGCCGAGGTAAGCGTCCACTTTTGCTCTGAAAGTATCAATGTAATCAAGGAGATCCTTCGTAGAGCCTTGAGACAAATCGGTGATATCACTTCTCAGCATGAGTTTAACAGATTCCGAATTACTGATGTGGTAATCTCTGATAGTCTTCCATAGAAGCGAAGGCGATGGAGGGGTAGTTTTAATGCCGTTTTCGAACTTCGAGATCATAGATATGAATCGGGTGGATTGGGTGGACTCGATGCTAGCGAGCAACCAGTAGAAGATGGCTTTCTTCGTGGCTAAGATGATTTCAGGGTCGATGGTTTGTCCTGTCACTTCCTCAGCATCAAGATAATGATCGTATGATGCCGCCATTAATCCGAAACGTATGCTATCTGACCAAGCAACGTAATTAGACGACGACAGCTTCGTGGAAATAGCAACCTTATGTAAAATCGAAGTCATTTTACTGGCTTGTCGTTGTGCTGGAGTATCAGTATCTAAAATCTCAGGGGCAGTAGTTGCCATGTTGATCTGTTGATGAGATGCTGGGACCATAGTGTGCGCTGAATGGGTTGAATCAATTGAGCTGGAATCAGAATCGACGTGATTATCGTCAATCTCTTCAGAACTTGGAGCTGGGGTAGATGCAGGTGTAGGCAACTGGGAATCGTCTAGAATATCTTCTCTATTTGACATAAGACTTGCGTTTCGATTAGAATAGATAAGAGTTGAACCAAACTCTCGCTACCATGAAAAGCGACAAGTCTCCTAGTCGAGATATCTGTTTTCCCTATGAGGTCTGTTTTCCCCGTGACAATACCTAGAGATGAGTCTCAATCACCTCAGTCACAAGACCTGATTCACTAACCTGTTTTCCCCGTGACAATACCTAGAGATGAGTCTCAATCACCTCAGTCACAAGACCTGATTCACTAACCTATGAGGTATAGTCAGGTCACAGAATAAGATGGAGAAAAGGAATCGGCGCGTATAAGTTTTAGCTACGATTCTAGCGCCGATTAACAAACAAGTGAAACATGAAGATATGAATGACGAGAAACAATTAGTAACATCCATATAGAAATGAAAGAAAGATAAAGAAAGAATATGATAGAATTGAAATAGTGAAAGGGGCTTACTCTTTTCCTTCCGTAGAATAGCGGATAAGGAAAAGAGTATTAGCCCAAATTGATGGAGGCGCAATTCAAATAAAGGAACTTCTAGGTTTAGGTTTGACTTAATAGTATTGTTAGATTTAGTTCAGTTTCAGCCACTATGATCTAAGTTTAAGCGGGGTAGCGTATTTGTAATAAGTCAAGTGTCAATTAGACTTTCACTATAGCTGAAACCTAAGTAAGATCATGAGAGACTGGGTTGTCTCTCAACATAAACCTCTTTGAATGAAAAGTTTCCTACAGCTTTTGATCCTTCAATTCTTATCGTTCTACTCCAAAGCCAAGATCTTTTCGATGCTCATTCCGAAACCTAAAAGATTCCATAAATCTTTTCGATCTCAAAAATCCTTGATCCGATGATCAAGAAAATAGCAATGTACAGTCGAACCCGCGCAATTGCATACCCGCGCAGCTGCATAACCCGTGATAATGCATAGAAAAATTCCTCAATCTTGATGCTTTTTACTGCCAAATTTGACAACGGAATTTCATAACCCGTCAAAATGCATAGGAAAAGTCTTCCACCCAAATTATGTGATTGAGCAGGTTTGACTGTATGCACCTAAAAAGAAGCGATCGAAGAAAGAAACCAAGTCCAAGTGATCTTCAAAACCGTCTTGACTGCCTGACCACCGAAACTTGGAAAGTCAAAAAAGAAAAGGGGTCATAGAAGGGAGATAAAAGGATGTTGATTAGATAAGTGTATACAAGATCGCTCCTGATCATCTGGTGGAGATATGTATCTCCTATCAAAATGAATTATGTATGTAAAAATAGTGTATGTACAAGTTGAAATTTCGAACCGGAAGCTGAACCGGTTGTATTGAGTAGAAATGGGTTTATGTACATTACGTAACAATCGAGAAGCAAAATCGATTTCTGTACATACATGACACTTTATCCAAGTTAAACCAAGACTTTAAATTAAGACGCAGCTCGGTGTGATATTTGATTCAGTTTGTTTTGATCAACTGGATCCACTGCGCGTGATCAATGAGAGTTGGGTGTTCAGATGATTAAAAATTCCTCATCAGATGACGGATGATGGATGGATGGATGATGATGATTAATTTTTTTTGGATAGGATGAGATTGAGATTTGAATGGAATTGAAATCTACAGGTCATGTGGAGAGAGAGAGAGATGTATGTACAGGATAGAATCTGAATCCAATCTTGGTGTTTGTGAGTGAGTGAGTGAGTTTCCCCGCATTTTTCTGGGTGAAAGACTTGAGTTTGTAAATTTACAAAATTAGTTTTCTTGATTCTTGATTTTTTTAATTTTTACAAATAACTTGAATGTGATTGGTCAAGAGTCAAGAGCAGACAAGAAGAAGAAGAAGAAACTTCAAAATCATCAATCCAAATTTGATTTTCTCAATTCGATTCAAAAAAACAAATCATTTAATCATCTTGACTGTTTACCTTCTTCTTTACCATCTCACTTCACTTGATTTGACTTTACTCTTTACTCTTTACTTTACTTTACTTACTTTAACTTCAAATGCATTCATCAGCACTTTCTGAATTAAGATCAAAACAATCATCTCCACCTCTACTTCATCTCGATACCATCAGTCTCACTTCTTGGGATACTACTACTCTCGATTCAGATGATTTGGCTGGTCTTTGGAATGGTAATCAATTCATCAAAATCATCAATTCATTAAACCATCAAACTAATCAGCTTCTCTTTCTTTCTTTCTTTCTTTCCTTTTAGCTTTTACTAAATGTAAAAAAGTACTTTCAGATGGTTATCGACTTGAAAATATCACTTGGAGACTCTGGCAAAGAGAAAAGATTCTGGTCTCGGGTGTTAAACTTCATTCAAATGATCTCTTTTCTTCTTCAATCAAGACTTCAACTTCATTTAAACCCAATTCAATCTTATCAGATCCTTCTTCTTCTTCTTCATTCACAAGTTAGTAATTTCTTTTGACCATCTCTCGGTTGAAGTCTGATTACTAAATCAATCTTTTGTTTTTTCATCTAGCTCCAACCTCACCTTCAATCTCCAACTTTTCTCATCAACCTGAATCATTTCAATCCAACACTAATCTAACTCACCTATCACCCACTCCAACTCCGCTCATCCGTCGTCGTCCTTCTTCAATTCACTCTCAACTTCAATCACATTCACATTCACCTTCTCATCCATCATCAGATCAATCTCCTCAATCTCCTCGTGATGTCTCTCATATCTTACCACCTCCTAGGCCGAATTCTATCACTCCCATCTCATTTGGTGCCATCATTGACACTTTATTACCGATGGATTTGGTAGCTGAACAAGCACATGCCAAGGAACTCCTGGCATTTACAACCAAAACTAACAACACCGCCATCACCACTACTACCAAGCTCAATGCCACTTCACTCACTCCTCATGTCATTCTTCTCGACAACGAACACCCTCCCGATCCAGGCACTCATCAACAACCATACTTGAAGGCTTTATCTTCTTCATCCAATCATTCCTCATCAGCTTCTTCCGATACTCCTATCCGTCTCAAGGCTCCTCCTCGAATCGTCAACATTGCTCCTACTCCTCCTTCAGCTTCTCCTGCTGTCACTGCACCTACAAGTCCTATCATGGGTCCCGTCTCATCCTCATCACCTACCCAATTACCTTTCTCTCACATTCAAAGCCTTTTGACAGTCTCTCCTTCACTGGCCTTACCTTCTCATCTCACTTCTTCACCTTCTCATGAATCAGATGGCCTTCAACCTATCAACACCACCAATCTTACCGCTCGACAAACCTCAAAGAGCAAACTTTCAGGTCTTCAGCCTCGTCGACCGTTGAGTGTGAAACGATATAGCTCAAGTTCAACCACCACAAGTAGTGTTGGATTCAAATCGATTGGTACATCACCTTCAGTTGACGAGAGAGAATCAACATCGAACTCTGGAAAGACTGTATCTAAAAAACCTTCAACTCGTGGACCTGCTGGTGCTAAACATCTTTTAAACCCAAGACGAACGAATTCAACCTCTGGGATCAGGTTGGGATCTACACGGAGACCGATTTCATATCTTCGTTCGGTCTCAGGTGGTGGAACTACAACAAGATCTGCGAGTCCTAATCTAGGGCCTTCTAAACAAGAATCAGAAGAATGGAATGATAAAGATCATCAACTTCCCAGCATCCCTACCTTTGAAAGTCCATCTCTTATAGCTGCTGGTCCATCTCAGCTTTCGAACCTTCTGGTCGATGAGCCAAGTCCTCTCATCCTTCCTACTGCTCGTCCTTCTCCTATACCTAGCTCTTCACTCTTACCGAACTTGCTAGACGAATCAACTTGTGGGAATCATTCAAATCCAACCAGTTGTTCAAGTAGTAGTCTCATGTCACCTGTTATCCCAGTCACACCTAATAATTCAAAAGTCTCCAACACACCTGTCTTCAAGATGAACTCTCCAAACAACAGTCCTTCAATCTTCTTACCATCTGCACCTCCTCCTACACCAGCTGAGAATGGTGTTCCCTTACCGACGACCATGTCAGCTGGTATTGAAAAATCAAATGCTATGGCTGCTGCTCGAATTCCGAATCCTAATCTTCAAGCGGTCAATGGAAAAAAGAAGGCTCAGTTTTATTTTAATGGTTATGAAACTGAGGATGATGGTGTACTTTCTCCACCTTCAGTTCCTAATCCAGCGCCTATCAATGGTTTGTTCGTTTTCTTTAGCTCATGGTTTGACTTTTAAACTAATTGAGTTTTTTTGTCGATTCTTATTAGCACCTAATCCGATTTCACAAGGTACAATAGCTAGTACATCTTCTAACAATCCAAGCAATCCGATCAACGGACGTTTAAGACCAGTAGAAGAACGAGTGATTTCAGAAGCAGAAGAATCAGAAGAAGATGATGAAGATGAATGGGATTCATCCTATACAGATTCATCAGATGAAGCAGAAGAGGAAGCCGAACTGCAACGAAAAAAACAAGCACAGGAAGAGTACCATCGACAGTTGTTTGCCAAGAAATCCTTTACGGTCGATCCGCCTAGTACACCGATCAAACGAGCAGGACTTTCGATGTTGTTTCATCCTGAAACGAATTCGTCTAGACATCATCCCAAGACGATAAATTCTTCTAAAAACAAATTGAAAGAAGATCTTGGACGAAACCAATCTGCGATTGAGTTGAGAAGAAGAACTGAAGGCATGAGTGGTTCATCATCGATCATGACGGCAGCAATGAGACCGAGTTCGTTGATCAAATCTAAGTCGACTGTAGCTGTGCCGATCTTAGTTTCGAATCATTCACAAGATCCGATCTTACAATCTGGTAGTCATCCTAGTGAACCACCTAACCAAGGGATTCATAGATCGGTCATGACGAATTTGAAGGCTGTTTCACATATTTCACCGATCAGAAGAAAACCACCGATAGATGTTGAATATTCATCAGATGAAGATGATGAAGAAGAAGATCAACTGAGCAAGGAAGAAACAGAAGAAGATGATGATGATGAGATGATGATTTCAACAAGAGAAGTGGCGGCAATTCCTTTATCGCCTAGAACTACTCGTAGGAATATGTTGGCTAATGAGATGACTGAATCGGTTAGAAGAAACTTGTTGTGGGAAAGACAGTTGAGGAATAACTTGATGGGTACAGGACCGATTGGAGGAAGAATGAATGATCCGTCTGGGTCTAATTTGATGATGAATGGGAATGTGAATAATGTGAATATGAAACTCAAAGAGAAAGAGAAGGAGAAGGAGAAGCAGAATGGTTTGGTTGGTGGTGGGTTGAAACCTAAAGTTGATGGGAATCAAGGAACTGGTGCTGGTGCTGGAGTTGGAAAGGGAAATGGAGGAGTTGAGAAAGAAGTGATTAAACCGTTTAATACAAAAGGATTATATAGACCGGTTTGGTAAACTTGATGGGTTTTTTGAATGTTTTAGTTTTTTTTCAGTGGGGTTAAGTTTAAGAATTTGGAGAGAAAGACTGAAACATGATGAGCGATGAGTGATCGGCTGGTAGTTAATGGTCGTAGATTGGAATACGATTTCTTTTAAGGGTTTCCTATGATTTTTCTTTTTTGCAAGAGTTAAAGTGATATATAAATAAGAAAAGAAAAATGTGTTGGTCTTTTTGGTTTTGCGTTTTAAGTTTTTTGAGTGTTCTGTATTTGTATTCTATATATCTGGTTTTCATTTTGAGTGGTTTCTTATGATTTTAATTTGGGTGTATTAGTGTTTTTTTCTTTTTCATTTTTTTTTATCATCAGAGAGAGAGAGAGGTTTTTGTTTTGTGTTATGGATTTGATCTAGATCAATGGATGGATGATCCAGTTGAATGGATGAATAGATGATCCAGTTGAAAATCCAGGATGATGGGGTTTTTTCTTTTTCGTTTAATGCTTGAATGAATTCAATGGGTTTTTTTGAAGAGTTTGGTTTTGATTTTGTTTTTTTTGTTGTTTTAATTTTAATTTTTTTGGTTCTTTTTGATTTTTTGATTTTTGCTTTTTTTTTGATTTTTTTTTTATTTTTGTGTGTTTGATTTTTGCGTGTTTGTGAAGAAGAAGTCAAGATGATTAATATTATTATGAATTTGAATGAATTTATAAATAAAGAAAATCAAGATAAGATGTGTTCTTACATCTGTTCCATGATTAGTTGCTTCACTTACAAATTTTTTTTTCATAAACTTTTTTAACCAATTTTAAATTTCTTTTCTTTTATGACCAAATGTTCTTGGGTCTTGTATACCTCCTTATATTCTAAAGGTGCTTGAAATCCAATATACATTGTAGTGCCACAAATAAGTCTATGTTAGGCTTAATAACTCCTAGAGGTTTCTGTTCTGTAGAGTATTGTGGTTTGGTGATGTTACTAATACCAAGAAGTAAAAGTTTGAACAAATCACAAAGGAATTGAAAGAACTTAAAACAAAGATAGCTTGGATAAGAATCTTAGAACGTATTTGAGGACTGTATACTTTACTATTGGATGTGTGTTTGAGACTTACTGGGAGTCAGACTTGATTACAAAAGAAAACAAAATGAGAAAATGTGTGGAAAATGTTGAAAAGGTTTGGTTAGAAGGTAATGGCTGGAATACAGAAATGAGTTTGTTTTTTACTTTTGATTTTGGGACATGGATTTTTATTTTGAATGGTTATAGATTTGGTTTTTGGGTTTAAGAAATGTTAGTTAGTTTTATCCAGTTTGAAGAGGTAGAGCCTGAGGTATGTTAAGTGTAAAACTTGGAATGATCAAAAGAAGGTTATATACATACTAATTAAAGCAAATAAGCGTACTCAAAGTAGTAAGTAGTGCTACATATACTTTTTTTAATGGGAAAAAAAAACAAATATCCTTTTGGACTTGTTTTCCCTGCCAAAAAAAAAGTAGATAACAAAAAGTATACACATACTTACTTACTTTGAGTACCCTTAAATGTGGTGATAGATATGTGATGCTGCATACTTTTTTGGATTTTTTGGATATGGAAAATATCACAAGGAGGTAAGTAAAAGGATGTTTTTAATTATATTTGACAAATTGTGGGAATTTGAAAATATCAGTTTATGACATTTTGTATATCAAAAACATAATTTCAAAGGATAAATATATGACACTGCATACTTTTTGAATTTCTTTTTTGGTATGGAAAGTATCATAAGGAGGTAAAGGAAAGGATGTTTTTAATCATATTTAACAAATTGTGGTAATTTGAAACATCAGTTTTACATATGAAAAGTGGGCTCACCATTGTTGGAGGGTAGCTGAGCTTTGTCACCAGAATTGAATCTTGGTGATGAGACTTCCAGGATGACTGGCTTTCTGCTTGTCCTTTCCCCTTTGTGGTAGGTTGTTGTCCCAGTCTCCACAAGGTGTTGTCTTCTTTAGGGGTTCTCAAAGTTGGCCCGGTTTCAAGAAAACCCAGTTGACCCGGTTGCTTTTTGGCAGTAACCTTGTGTATCGAGTTGACATTTTTTGACAGATCACAGCCAAAAAGTCAACTGGGTCAACCGGGTTTTTACAAACCGGGCCTACTTTGAGAACCCCTTTTGTCTGATGGGATTAGTGATCTGTTTAGAATGGCCAGAGCATCAAGGTCTTCAGTCCAGTCATCAATTTCTTCTTCACCTTTGACAATTGGTTCCCCATCTAGGTGTTTGTTGTCTAAGGGTTCAGCTGTTGCCCTTGGTGCTGTTCCACCACCCCTTCTTGGTGTTGCTACAGGGAGGCCTGGTTGTTGCCCAGTTGGGGCTGACCTCATTTTTGTTAGTGTCAGTTTTGTGGCCTTAGCTTCGGCTTGTGCAATCACTTCTTCCATCTTTTTTATTGTGTTATAGCAAAAAAAATGAAATTATCTAATAGGTCTTTTGGACAAAAAACTCTAACGATGTGAAGCATCTGCTTTTGAGTTTTTGTAAGTGATGAATGATGGACTTTCAAAGTTGCACACTAGTCTAGAGTTGACTAGGGTGGTGAAACGGTGGATGGGAGATGTGAGGAAAAAACTTTCCTTGCGCACACGGTGTGTATTTAAAGCTCAACAAGAGCTTTACAACACCTAAGAAGGGATAATCTACTAATGTGAGAACAGTAAAAGTTGCCTAAAGACTACCTTCTTCAAAGAAACCAGCACAAGGGCACTTGCTGACCCCTTTGTGATAACAGAGAAAAAGATAATAGGCACCAGGGAAATGTTCTCAATACTTTTAATAAGTATTATTCCAGTTTTCAAGTGCAAAAAGACCACAAAACAATATCAATTACTAGCCATACTGTGGTAAGTATTATTCCCAAAGAGACTTATAGTCTTAAACACATGTAAATAAATTTCTCCTTGTGTTGAAGGGGCATATTTAAGTGAACTTAGTACAAATGTAGTAAATAAATGATGATTTATAACACTACAACAAAGTAATAAGATGCAGAAAGGGGAACAACAATCCCAAAATTATATATTGATGTGTGACAACTCCTACAATGGTCAACAGCGCTAAAAACCATGTAATGACGCAACATAATGACTTTGTTACTATTAGATGATTTAATTTACACAGCCAAAGTAGGGCTGTGGCCCGGGCCCGACCCTGACCAACCGGGTTTGCCCGACCACATCTCAATGGTCCACATGGCCGGGCCCGGGGCCACAAGACCTATGCTCCAAAAGGCCCTGCGGGCGTCTCGGGTGCCCAACCCAACCGGGTCGCCACTGCTTTTCTGGTGATTAAGCCTATCAAAAAACAATGTTCAAATGAAAAAACAGGTGACATACAACTTACCTGCCAGCTGATCATCACCCATTGCCCCTGCCAAGCCTCTGGGCTCAACTTCTGGCCCTGCCCTGAGTGAGCCGAGCTGTTTTTGGAAGCCATCGGGTCACATCAGGTCTGGGTCTGGTTGCGAGGCCGGCCCTGATCTCTCAGGTCCGGGCCACAGCCCTAAGCCAAAGTGATCAATGATGTAATTAGATGTGATTTTTTCCTTGTAAACTGGCTGAAAACCTACTTTTGAACTCATGGGCTTTTTCAGATGATGTCCAAATTTGAATTACTAAAGTGCGTCTTCTAGAGCTTGTGACACTGATCAATAATTGGTGCTATATCAGATCTTTCTGATCAGTAATGAATGAGTTATTGAGTTGTGAAGTTAAGGTTTTTGTATGTAAATGCTGTTACATGTATGCATGCAAGTGTAAAATTCAAAGTTCACACCAATTCCTTATTCCTCTTATACCTTTCTTCACAAACCTCTGTTGATAATGATCTAAATTTTGTACATTATGTGATCCACTCTTCTGCGTTGAATGAGCTATCTACCATCCAATTCTGACATCATTTGACATATGTAATCAGCTGAAAACCTTCATTTTTGACAAAATTCACCCATTTTTACCCTTTTACATAGCCATTGCTCCTACTCTCTGGCTCCTGTAATATTACATCATCATCTATAACCTTCAAAATCCCGGAAAATTGTCTTGGCAACCTTAAATATTACTCACACCACCATTACATATGTAAACTACCCGTAAAACCCTTGTTTACCAACTTCAAAAAAGCACTGCACTGCCAACAAAGATGCCTTGGATTGAAAAATCCAAGGTATCCTTGGAAGGCAATAGCCTCAGACGCAATGTCTGAGTAAATGATCCAAGGCAAACTTCAAGGGCAAAGAAAGCCTTGGATCAATTCCTCAGACATGCAGTCCGAGGGAGTGTATACCCAAGGATACCTTGGATTTTACAATCCAAGGCATCTTTGCCACCAGTGCTGTTCTTAATAACTTCTATTCCTCCTTATCAACCATCAAGATTAAAGTTGTTAATAATATAATGTTGTTCTTTCATATTCTAAGCTCACAATACCCATAACCCTAATATTAATACCCTAAAACCCATTTCCAAGCCTGTACACCTATATTTTTGAGTTTGTCTTATGTTTTTTGTTTCTTTTCTTTTTACAATCTTTTGTTAATAATTCAAACTGATCTTAATTGTTTGTTTGAAATAAATGTACTCATAATAATATAAGGTGCAATGTATAAGCCTTCAAGATCTTCTATTGATCAGATTTCATTGATTTTGAGTTTTCTTTTGTGCTGAACTTTTCTAATAAATTGGTAAACAACCTATGAATAACTTTCTTTGATTGATCCCATAAATTGATCACCACAATGGCTTAGTTGGCTATCTTTGCCCAGGACCAATAACCGTGCGGGTCTCTCACAGGTTCACCTCTCACCTTGTTTGCAAGTCATCATGGACTATTGAACCACCTATGCTATGGTCGTTCTTGCAAAAAAATGTCCAGATCCTGACCAGGAGAGTGCAAATTTGGAAGCCATACAAAAAGCCAAATATCACCAAAATCACAAGTGTTGTGCAAGCTTCCCTGTCATTTTGGACCAGACAAACAATCCTATGCTTGTATTAAAGGCATATAATGTTTTTACATGTCAGTTTTTACACGGCCGCAGTTTTGCCTACCTCTGCGCAAATTTGGCATACAGGCTGAGACCTGCCAAAAGATACAGAGTACTTTTTTACACACCAGGGGTGGAGATGCTCTTAATGATAATTGCTTTACGTTTGTTTTTGATTTCAATATCATTCATACACAAAGAAATTAGGCCAAGAAGGGGCAAAGAAGACGAGTTTCTGGAAGTCTTATTGATTTTTCACCTCTTCTACCCCCTCTCTATTTCTCTCTGCTTTTCCCCTTTACTATGATTACGATCCTTAAAATAACTCTTTAATTAGATGCCTGAATGTGAACACAAGATCACATCCTAGTCTCTGTTACCCAAATCTTTTGACTGAGTGGAATGATATCTTGCGTGCGCATGTTTGTTTACGATCTCCACACCAAACCTCACCAACTCAAGACCCGGTCCCTAGGCACCAGACCGGCCTTGCCGTATTTGCAAACTTAACAAAGTCCCACTCGTTTTGAGCTGTACTGGCCTCAAAACGAGTGGGACTTTGTTAAGTTTGCCGTATTTGTAAGGACGGCATCACAAAATATTATGATCATCATTGATCATGACTTTCCTTTCTCCTCCTCAACAAAGTTTGTGATCAATTTTATTGTTCCTCATCATGATCATGATTGAGTTTACCTTTCCTTGACCGACAACTTCTTCAAGACAATTGAGATCTATCACACAATTTCATTAGCTTTGTTTTTATTTTTGTGAGCAACTGATTGGTTTGTGTCAGTGAAAGTCACAATAGTCAACTACATAAGTTGCCATATGCCTTCTACACATTGGTTTTATGCCAGATCACACACACTCTCTCTCTCCCCCCTCATGCTGGCTATCATGACCGATTTTGTATTTTGTACGCCGACGGGTTTGCAAGACAATCGATTCTACGATATATGTAATCAATAATTTTGTAGCGGTTTATAAGTTTGATAAACTCCGAGTGTGTAATGTTTATGAGTCAATGAAAGTTGTGAATGTCAAACATGTTCATCTATCTTTCGAGTTGGTAAGGGATTATTGAAAAACCCTGAAAAACTTCATCATATTTCAAACATACCGTCTTTTTTTGCTAAAAAAAACCAAGCCTAATTGTATGCAATGACCTCTTGACCGGTTTTAATTGAAAAAGTGATGTTAGAAAAAGAAAAGAATGAGTGATCATGTTGGTTCTTTAATGAGTGTTTGGTCTGATCTGATAAACTGATTATAAAGAGGTCATCTGGTTCTTCTCATGAATCAAAATTGATTTTTTTAAAGTCTTTAAACTACTAAAAAGGAGATCTTGAGTTGTATAGCCTTCTGGTTCTTATGCTTGAGTTTTGAAAGTTTGACCAGATCCTTTCACTTATCGATTTGATTTCACAGTGTCAGAACTTGAGCAGTTTGCATCATACTTTTTTGATTTTCCAACTTTTCTCTTTCATGAAAGCTGTCAAGAACACCTTATGCTGAGTACATATTCAATAAGGACCAGGCGCAGGGAGGCCACCTTTTCTCGTCTCCTTACCTGATTTTGTCCTATCAGAGCCGATTTTTAGTTTGGGATCGGCGATGATCAGCGCCAACGTTCCACTGCGTAACAAGTGACATGCAACTAGCTGTCACCTGGCGACCTATCTATTCCCATGCACGATGTCCAGATGTCACACTAGGGACTTCTGGTCCGGGTGAGGTCTTCCTGATTTGGCGTACGATAAGTTCCTGATCAGTTCAACCAAACTTTTCATTTCCACACCACGTTCCTGCTTGAATGGGCTCCGTACTATTCCATCCAAACGGTCTCCCTTGTTCTAGGTCGACGGCTTTATCCAACTCAACACTCATGTTTTCTTGGTGGTACCTATACCAGATTGAAGATCTTCGCAAAATCCTTCAGTACTTGACCTGGTTGGAACGACTGGGAGGAGATCCGCTACCCGACCTTTCGGCTCGACGAGTTCATGTGGAAACTTGGCACCCACATATCTCCAAGCTGACCACCCGGTTTTATCCGGATGAGATCTTGGAGATTCACCACTGGGGTGGCTTCCCGGACTCTATCATACTGCCAAACCGAGCTAGAGAAGTGGGTAGCACCGCTCTCGCCATCTATATGGCCCGTTTGGCCACACCGTCCCGATACTTCGACCTTTCCCAAATCTTTGGGCGCGACCTTTCCACAATTGGCCGTATCTGCCGTTGGGTGCAAGGTTGGATCTATGAGCACTGGGGCCCTCTGTTGCGATGGGATCCAAGACGTTATCCGCCAGCTGTTTTGGAAGGTTTTGCGGCGAGTTTGGTGGAGGCTAAGGATTGTCCTATGGACAATTGCGTGGGTTTTTTGGACGGTCAATTATTTTTCTCAACATCAAGTTAGATTCATAGATGGCTGAAGTTCTACTTCCAGGAACGGTTTGGCGGATTGCACGCCCTAAGTACAATCAGCGGGCGTTCTATAACGGCCACAAGCGGGTTCACAGCCTGAAATATCAGGCTGTAGTGACACCCGAGTGAGTGATCTTCTTTACGGTCCCTTTGGTGATGTCAGATATCAATCGGTTCTGCTGTTTGTTCAACAGTGGTATGACTGCCGATTTGACGGAGGCGTTTATTGGTTCGCGCCACGACACCGCGATCTTAAGGATGTCGGGTCTGACGGAGGTTCTCGAACGTGATGCTAAAGGTTTTGGGGGTCGCCAAATGATGCTTTATGGCGATCAAGGCTATCAGAACTCTGCCGTCATGCTAACTCCATGTGGTGGCAACAATCTTGCTCCCCATCAAACTTGGTTCAATCAAGTGATGGCGAGCGTGTGAATCTTGGTTGAACACGAATTTGGTCGCATGCATAACATCCTCCGGATGTCACAGTACAAAGGTGAGTGGGCAGTGTGTACAGTGTGATTGGTGATAGAGTAATGAAATCACTGGCCACGGTTTTCATAGACAACCTCCGTTTCTATGTGAATGACCTGAACTCGTTATATCACTGCGCGGTCATCCTCAAAAACTTATTGATATGTTGTGGCCGTGGCCCGCTGGGAGGTGTGGCTGCTCCACCAAGCTTGGAGCAATATTTGCTTGCACATCGAATTGCGCGACCAAATGAGCAGGGTTGAAGAGTTTAATAGTTGATCGGTTAGGCCAAAAATGAATGTAATCGTTATATCGTTATCTCATGTGGTGTTAGGATGAATTGATTGTGTTGTTGCTGTTGCAATGTGATACTTATGGACAGAGCCCGTTCTCTTATGCGAAAGATAACTTTGCGCCCAGTGAGCATGCTTTCATCATCTTCATTAAGATGATGACGAAAATAATTACCATCTTCATCCCAAAGACGATGTTGATGATGATGTGGGAAGGGCAAATGGGCGCACATCGGTCATTTGGAACCAGTGTGGCAGTCTCGTGATCTCAAATTCTCAAAGGTCATGGTGTAACGAGGCAATCGTGAGACTACTGGAGTAGTATCACAGTGGTGTACAATGAAAGTCATCATGTTATATTCACTTGCGCACTTCATGTTTTCGACAATAAGGGGACAGTTTGGCTTGTCAATTGACCACACTGTGAACAAGACCTGGGCAAGAAGGGGGGCGTAGGAATACAAAGGAATACGAATTGAGGTCTCTGAGCACATAGGTTTGGATACAACCGTTTCAACAGATAATCAAGCGGTTCACCATAGCCTTTCCAAAAGATGTTATCCGGAAAAAGGTGCTACCTGGAAAGAACCAAAGAGGCGGTCAGTTCCGAAAGGCAAGTGATCGGGAGCAGTAGGTTGACCTACTGTGTTCAACTGCTCAGCCTTGAGCAGCAGGCTTGCGTTCGGCTAACATCTTCAGGACCGAAATCATTTCATTGAGTGAGCCTTGCACACTCGCCATCGAGTTTTTAAGCTCGCTGATCTGGTGACCATTTGATTCCTTGTCTTTCCGAGACTCTTGCAACTCATCACGCCGCAACTGGAGCGATTCGCGAGCCATTTCGGAATCAAGATCGAGTCGAGCCTGGAATTGTCCCAATTCCCGTTCGCGTTGGAGATTGGTGACCTTCGTCTGTTCAAGGTGTTGTTCAAGGGCTTGAGAGGTGAGCTCGTTTGCCTTCTCCGCGGCCTGGCTGCTTTTGAGGGTGACATTCACCATGTGACTAACTGAGTCATTGCCCTCTAATTTCTTCAGCAGACTTTGTCGTATCACCTTCATAGAATTCCAAGGCTTCGGAGCGCCATCGGGGTCATCAGAATTTCCCTCTTCGTCGAGGTCGACTTGGGTTCGAGGTGGCACTGAATGAGGCCGGATTGCGCGTTCGTCACGCAGTTCATTGGCACGAGCCAAACACCTCGCGGCAGCCTCCTTCGCAGCCTTCGCCGCTTGAACACTGACACTTAATTCCTACTCTCAGCCCCATTTCGTCAGAAAAACACCTCAGAGTGGGAATCACAGATAGGTGAGCAAGCGAGATATCATCTACTTACATGTTCCTGTTCCAAGAAAGCCTGAAGCAATTCACGCAGTTGTTCATCGGTCTCTTGGGTACCACTTGCGCGTGCTGAGGCCGCTTCCACTTGGGGCAGCCAGGTCTTGGAGAGGTAGTCGTAGCAATTCCAAAGCGTAGCGGTCCTCGGGTTGGAAGACCAATTGTCAAACATCCCGGCGGATGCGGGTAGACGCTAATTTGAACCAGAGTGAGTTGGAATGGGGCCACACATAATGAATCGGTCATACGACAAGGAGCGCTTACCTTGATAAACTCCGTGCACCTATGGAACCGTTCGTTTTGTTCTTTGTGAACGGCGAAGGGACGAAATGAAGCCAAATACCCCAGCCAGAATACGTCAACATGACCGGGAGGACCCCATCGCATACGAGCAGGAGTTAGTGTCTTTGATCCAGAGGGGGCGTTTGACGTTGAGCAGGCCTGCCCTTGAGGCTCAGGGATAGCAGAAGAGGTCGAAGGTCCCGAACTTGGAACCGGTGGCATGGCCACCGCCAGAGGAACAGACCGGGGTGGTGGGGATGGACCTTGAGCCAACCGCGTCATCTGCTCGATCCACGACGGCTGTTCAACCCTATTCATGTCCCGAGCGACCAGATGGGACTGAGCAGGTGAGCGGGTAATCACTGCCAAAGAATGTGGAGGGGCTGAGGGGCTCGACAACATTCGACCGAAAGGGCAATATTGAATAGTCGGCGTGACTTTTGGAACATTGGCCGCCACCTGAGCAGGGTGAGCGGCCTTGGACTCCACAGGACGTGAGGCTGAGGGCGACTCCTCTGGTTGAGAGCGTGTAGGTCCGCGAGGTGGCTTACGAACGCGATTCGACAGTACCGGTGGTGGTTGGGCAGCCAAACCACTGGTACGTCTTCGGGTGCGCGCACCATCATCCTCATCACCTCGAAGGTTGACTGGAGAAACCTTCCTGATGTTGGTCGTCCTGTTAGAAGAAGGGGTGGGGGTAGCTAACAAATCGGCCAATGGCTGCTCAGCTCTCTGCCTGCGATCCGCGCTTAACCGGGCAGCTACAACAAGCCAGAAACACTGAATCAGCCTCGATAAACTGGGTGATCACACGAGAATTCTGAAACCGACCTGAAGGACCCAGGTGAACAGGTGTGTTTTCATCATCCGAATCCACCAGCAGGTCTCGCATGACCTCGTCCTCCCCAGATGAGGAGTGTGGGCGTTCGGGTCGAAGGACGTCGAGGTTGTATTGCGCAGATGCAGCCGCCTCACATCTGGGTGTTGCGCCATCTCGTGCCCATGGCAGGGGATCAGTTTGATGATTCAAACCATTCAAAGCCCTTGCGGCATTACACACGCCATTGAATGACACCGCGAGGTTGTCATTGGAAATGACTGTTGAGAGACACCTCAGTCTCTCGTACCTAGGTTTCAGCCGTGGTGAAAGGTGAATAAGACTCTAAGTATCAAATCACTTTACATACTAAAATACAGTAGTTTTATTCAAACTTAAGATGTCAGACTCAAACTTAAATGATCCCTATTTAAATTGCGCCTCCCCCTTTTCGCGCTAATACTCTTTTCCTTTATCCGTCTTCTTACGGAAAGGAAAAGAGTAAGTTCAACCCCTTCACTACATTATCATCAATAGTCTCTACTCTCCATTAGTTTGATCTTCAATATGACTGTTACTAATTATCATACTGTGATGTTATCTTTTTCTTTTTCATCTGAATCATTGTCGACGCTAGATCTTACTGAACTCATCGCGTCGACCCTTTTCCTTATTTTATATTGTGACCTGAACAAACCTTATAGGTCAGATACATAGTCAACTGGTCTATTCTTTCTATTCTCTTCATCTAACAAGTAGTGTCCTTTTTGTACTTGTCTATTTCTATCTTTTGTTCTATATAGGTTAGTGTTTCAGGTATTGTGACGAGAAGTGATTGAGACTCACTTCTAGAAACTGTCACGGGAATTCAGGTGAAATTGATCCGTCTTCTTACGGAAAGGAAAAGAATCTTACTGAACTCATCGCGTCGACCCTTTTCCTTATTTTATATTGTGACCTGAACAAACCTTATAGGTTAGTGTTTCAGGTATTGTGACGAGAAGTGATTGAGACTCACTTCTAGAAACTGTCACGGGAATTCAGGTTAGTGTTTCAGGTATTGTGACGAGAAGTGATTGAGACTCACTTCTAGAAACTGTCACGGGAATTCAGGTATCTCGACAAAGGAGATTTGTCGCTTTTCAATGACTCTTTTTGAGCGCCAGTTGAGAATGTCAGCGTAGTCCTCCCTCGACCTCCATGTCGGACGAGAGCAGTCGTGGGTGAAGGTTTCCGCCGGAAGTTGGCCAGGCCTACAGTAGAGCAGAACCAAACCTCGGCTTGAGCAATTGAGTAGTGCAAAGGCCTCACCGGAAGACTCACCTGGGCCCGGTGGGTACCCATACGCCACCTGGAGCTGCCATAAACCTCTCATGGTGGCTCGGGCGCGCGTCCATCGGTTTTGGCAACACGTCACCATTGGCGACGATTCCAGGTTGTGGACCCTGCATGCACAGCCAATGAAGAGACGTCAATCGCGCGAAAATGCTTGGACTTCAAGTATAACACGGCCCTTACCGGTAGTTGAGGTCGCGGGCCTTGGAGGTTTACACCTGCATCTACTGCTTGGACCGGAGAGGCCGTTGAGGCCACAATCGGACCACCAAGTCTCTGTGCGATGCGGCCGAATATAAGTGAAAGAATCTCCATACACTTTCAAATATGTTGAACTGATGAATATTTTATTACTCACCGGGGAGAAAGGTCTATTCGCATCACGATCAAACGCGAGGGAACCAAACGTCACCGTGTTTCCAAGGGCGCCAACTGCGCCACCACGTAGACCCACCTCGGGCGCGGAGCTTGGAGAAGCACCTGATGAAATGGGACCTGGACGCGGACCCGCGTTCACAGTCTGGCGGGATATAGTAAAGTAGTAATCAGCCAAAGGTGTTGCGGCATCACACCAGGGGAATAGCGAACGACATCACCCACCGGTACAGCCAACGTGTTAGTTACGTTGAGCCCGTTTATGGGTGACCAGTTAGCTCGAGAGTTTGATTGCGACATATTAAATTTAGGGTGTTCAAACCTCAAAATCAATTCATGCAAGTTTTGTGCAAGTTCTGTGCAAGATATGAATAGAACTTGCACGGATCTTGCACAAAACTTGCAAGAGTCGGTCTCGCATGGTTTTTGCACGGTTTGGAACACAATAACTCGGGTTGTCAAAAAAATTACTGTGCAAGATTAGTGCAAAAAATCTTGCACGGATCTTGCACGGATCTTGCACGTCGGTCTTGCACATTTCTTGCACAGGTTTGAACACCCTAATTGATCCTGAGAAATCCGAATCAACCATTAGTTATTCCGAGCCCATCAAATGAGACGTTGGAATGCAGATTTGGGAGATACTTGAAACAATCGGATTTGATTCTGGGTAGCTACGAAAAAGCATGTCAGCTGCCCAACCCACACCGAGGGCGCTACCTAGACAAGATCAAAAACACTGACCACACGAATATGGAATATGGAAATTTGGAATTTTTTCGGTAGCTAGCAGGAAGGTTGTAAGGCAGTTGTAAGCTGCGAAGAAAGTCACCAAACAGCGGCCTGAACAAAAGTAAAATAACTAACCGGATATCAATAATTTGAGTTGCTGAGGAGAGCGGACCACGGTCTTGATCCAAGACGTATATACAGCCGTTTCAACAAAGATTGTTTTTCTTAAAAAATCTCGCCGATGTGCAAAACCCGGGTTTTGTCCCTCACTTGATTTTGTCTCTCCGCTAATTGGAAGAATACAGAAAAGAATAAACCTGTAATCAAGTTTTGTCTCTGGTTTTAACCGCTGCGGAGACAACTTTCTCCAAAAAAAGTTGTCAACCTTTCTTGAAACGGCTGTATATATATATATCATCGATGCTGTGTATCGGCGACCTTTCACAGACGGTTTTTTCTAAACCCATAGCAGATTGCTGCGAAAGAACCTCATGAAGGTTGACCAGACGAGCCCAAATGGACAGAAGTGCAAGAAAGATCACATCCCCAAGGACATCCAATCGAATGTTAGACGTCAAAATCCACTATTAGTAAGGAAATAAAAAGATCCTGAAAGTAGAACTTTTGATTTCCTTACTATGCAATGCGTCGAATCTGGGGTGACACAAGGAGCAACATCATAAACTCATCTTGGATGAAGGGAAGAAGTCGTGCCTCCCTGAAACCATATGAGGCACGACAAGAAGAAAAGCACTGAATCGCTAATCGCATCACGTATGGCGTCTCAGATGGCATATTAACCCGAATTTGAGACTGGAATGTGAGAAAACGTGAAAAACGACTCGTTTTGGTAATACGAAGACCTGGGAATCTGCGCCTGGTCCTTAATGAAGTGACGTATTCCATGAAAGTCTTGTTCAGGGAAACGATCTCAAATGATCCGAATCGAAAGATATTCTTGGATAAAGATGATGATATCATTGATGCATAATTCAATGATCACATGTCCTCTTCTTTATCACATTCGAAGATCATTCATCCAATTCCAACTTCAATGATGTCATGACTTTATCACAATCCATGATTCATGTCTTGATATCACCTGGGATCTTTTCTCATGGTCCAACATTCGTTAATCATTTATAAAAACACCTTGGAACCTCTACACTTCCAAATCACACAATTCTTAATACGTACACTTACATTTAGATGTTGAATCCCTTGAAAAAATTTCTATCTATCCAATTTTATTTAAGAAATAAAAACCGATCGGAAGTCGTAATCCATATCGAACAATTTTTTTGATACACTTCATCTTATGTAATACCCTTTTCACATGAACCGGATAGAATTCATGTAAAGACCCTCATGAGTCTGTAGAAGGAAGTTTTGAAACGACTTACCCATACCTCTTTTAACATAGATATTCTAAATTTAAACTCCTTCTTCACATCTGGAGAAAAGATACCTTTTCCTCGAATTCATATTGAAAAGTCAAGTTTTATTTTAATTCTAGCATTGCATTTTCACAGTGGTTTTGAAGATGAATATATTTCGGTTTTTGGTAAATTATGACATGGACATTGGCATTTTCAATCAAAGTTGAAAAATGATATGTAATCTTTTTCGATCTACAGGTTCGTAGAACGAAATCTTCACTGATCTAGTGGATGTTAGAGGAGGTTTAGATATATGATTTTGTGGGGGGGTGATAGTTTTAAAAGGCTTAAGATAAACTTTTAGGTCTTTTTAGAGTTAATCAGATGGATATCATAGAATTCTATTTATTTGATTCCATTGAACTCGGTCTATTGAGAGTTGTTTAAGTCCTACCCAGATTCAAGATTGAATTCGATGGAAGATGAAAGACATAGTGTGGGATGTGATGATAAAGTGTTGGTTTTTTTTTTAAAGAACTTGATGATTTCTGTGAAAAGATGATTTAACCATTGAGAGATTGAGAAATTGAATTGGTTTCTTCACTTCCCAAGATGTTCACTTGATTCACACACAATCACATTGAACGATAAGTTAAAAAAGGTTTTGGATTGTATTTACAATCATCGATCGAAGAATAAAGATATCTTTGATTGGGTGAGAATTGGTTGAAATTTCTTTTAGTAAAAAAGAAAAGATGCAGATGAGAAGAAAATTGAATTTGATCACATTACATTGAACTTTTGAAGTAAAGAAAGAAAGATATAAAACTCATCTCATCTCACTTTGCCGTCTTGACTTGCTTGTTGATAAGAGCCAAGAATTCCATGTAAGAGTCAGAGTGAGAATTTGAGAATCTTTGATCATTGTTCTCTCATTTGGAGTCTTATCAAATCAAAATGGGATATCCTCAACAAACTATTCGTCCATATCAATCTTTACATCATTATCCTATTAAACTTCAAACTTCTCCTAGATCGATTTCTTC
The DNA here is from genome assembly GCF_000204055.1 of Melampsora larici-populina 98AG31. Taxonomy (NCBI): domain Eukaryota; kingdom Fungi; phylum Basidiomycota; class Pucciniomycetes; order Pucciniales; family Melampsoraceae; genus Melampsora; species Melampsora laricis-populina. The sequence continues at coordinate 123,654 of NW_006768796.1, read as the reverse complement.
AGTTGGTTCGATCGAATCATTCGATGAGTATACAAAATATCCATCCATCTCAACAAGACCCACCACAACTTCTTCATCAACTTCATCATCATCAAAACCGAATAGTATCAGTTTAAATTCTAAAACTAGGTCTAAATCTAAATCTAATACTTCAACTCATCATGATTTACCTCGTCGTCCACCTCCACTTGCTCATCAATCCAAGTTTGTATTACCAAACTTACCCAAGAATGCTAGATCGACTTTACCATTTCCAAGTAGTTCATGTACTACTCCTACTACTATCAATCATCAATCATCAATCGATTCAATCTCAACACCTACTTATAGTATCTTTCCAAACTCTCATTTAAAGAAACTCTTACAAGACTTTTCACCTTCAACTTCGAATTCTACCTCTACTTCTTATTTCACTTGTCCTTCTCCATCTCATTCAAATTCAAATTCAAATTCAAATTCAACTTCAACTTCATATTTCACTTCTCCTTCTGTTTCATCTTCTACTTCTGAATCACCATCACCACCATCCTCATCCTCTTCATCCTTTTCTTCTCCTTCCCATCATTGTCATCCTTTACAATCATTCAAACCAATCATCCAAAAAAAATCTTCTAAACTTTTTCATGCTTTAAATTCGTCTCATGAACTTGTAAATCAAAAACCAACTTTTGAATTAAAACCTTCTTCATCTAAATCTAATTTAGAAACCACTTCTTTTTTAAAACCTCATTCTGATTCAAGTCTTTTTTTAAAAACTTGTACTTTAGAAACATTAAATCCAACTAAACTTCTTTCAGAAACATTGTCTTCTGATTCTTCATCTGATTCCGAAACAGCTTTAATCGAATCCATAAACCAACCAAACCAAACTTCAACAAACCCAAACCCAAATACCAACACGAATACGAATAATCTATGGTGGTGGGAAAGAGTTAATAAGTATCGAAAGAATTCAATAGAGTCATTCAACAAACCAACAACGAATTGTAAAAAAGAAACCAAAAAACCTTTCAAAGCTCATCATGATTCGATTTGCAAAGATGATCAATGGTTTGTGAGTTTAGATAAACAGAAACATCATCCGTTTGATCTGAATGAAGTTCCTTATTGGATGTCATATGACCATGAAGTTTTAGACCAGTTAAGTTTTTCCTTTCAACAATCCCCTCCCCCAAAAAAAACCCATTCATAACTAATTTCAATTCTTTGTCTAATAGTCATATTTTATTGATGTATGCATGTTCACCTAATCCAAAGACACCCTTCAGTACGTTTACCAAACCGATCGGACATCAAAAAATTCTCGACTTGGGTTGTGGTCCTTATGGGATTTGGTGTAATGGAGTACTTGGATCGAATTCCAATCCTGAGCTAGAAATCGTTGGATTAGATCTTTGTCCTATTAAGTTGAAAAGGTTACCTGATCGAATGAAGTTTGTTCAACATGATTTTTTGAAATCTAGCTTACCATTTCCTAATCATGTAAGAAAACCCCTCGCTCATGAAATTTTGATCTTAACAAGTTTTGATTGATTGACTAATTTTGATTTGTTTGGTTTGTCAGACGTTTGATCAAGTGAATGCATCGTTTCTTGGATCTGGTATACCAGAAAAGAAATGGAGCATCCTAATATCCGAAATCTTTCGAATCCTAAAACCCGGTCACCATCTAACCATCAACGAAACCAATTACGATACAACCGAGCAGATCCAAAGCTATCTAAGATCTCAACAAATCACCAGCCATCCTATCTCGATGATTCCCAGTGAATTATCATTAATTGGAAACCATCTAAATCGACGTCAAGTTTTGTTTAATGAGATTCCTACGTCTGTTTTTCAAAACCCGATTCTTTCGAGTTTGGAAAACCAACGATTGTTGTTGAGTACAAGAGAAGGTTTGATGAACCATTCGATGGCTAAAGTGAGATCGAGAATCGAAACTGGAAAGAATTCTCAAGCTTCTGGAACATCGGTGGTGCCTATTGAATCCAAATCGAATGGAGAGATTGTAGAATTATTGAAAGAAAGATTCGGTTGGGTTTGTTCCATGGATCTTGAAATTAAAAATATCCTAGAAAACAGAGTAAAAGAGATCAAAGAAACCTATGAAATGATGGAGCTAGAATCGAGTATGAGTCTTGGAGATGGATCGGTTCAAGCAATCGATGCTTCTGAACTTGATATCGACATGGATGAAGTTCTTGATCATGATCTAGTGATTGTTTCAAACTCAATGGAAATTAAAAATAAGTTGGTTAAGATTGTTCAGGCGATCGAAGTGGAATTAGGTTTGATTGAGGATAGGTTAGGTGATGGGATTGGAAATTTATTTGAACTTGAACTTGATCAAAATTCAATTCATATCGAGTTGAGTAATGGTTTCCTTTCCATTTATCTTTTGACTTCTTTTTTTTTTACTGATTTATGGTTTCTTTTTAGAACTTTTTCGGTTAAAACTTATCGTGATCAATCATCAGTTTATTTATAAAACGAAATCAAAAACCTTGATCGAGTTGACTAACAAAAAAAAAGATTGGATTCGATTTGATTTTTAGATTTTCATAAAATTTAAGATGTAGTAAGTAGAATGTGTTTTTACATATATTTATTTTTCTTCTGGTTAAGAGTCAACAAACTTGCAAAAAAAAAGGATAAAAAACAAAAAGGATAAAAAAAAGGAAAAGGAAAAAACCATGTGGTTTATATTTATTAAGAAATCGGTTGAGGTTTGATCCATTGTTTTTCTTGGAAACTTTTATTTATTCTGGATTATGTTGTTGGATGTGTTGTATACTAAAAAAATCACTTATCAATTTCATTTCATTCATTCATTCATTTTTTTCTTCAGTATATGTGTGTGACAGTGTGTAATCTTTCGTTTTTGTTTTGGTCATTCGTTTATGTTTTTTTTTTGTATTTGGATTATATATTTGTGAAACTCAGAAATATGCAATTGTTTATCTAGTTTTGATAATGCATTCTTAGTGATCAGGTTTAGGAGCTTGGGAATTGGGTAAGGTTTATTGAGTTGAAGTATGGAGTTGGATATCAAGTTTTGTAAAAGAAGTGCTCCTTATGATTGTATGTGTATCGTGTATGGCAATAGGAGGAGAGATGCTTTGATTGGTTTAGGAAGACATTTGTAGGATGGTCATGGATGAAAATGAATTGTAGAATATCTGTTGAGATCTTGAGGTGACGGGTTTCTTACCTTGTGATTGCTGTTTGAGTTGTGATTGAAGTTTGAGCAAGAAAATGCAAGAAATTAAAGAGTGAGAGGGTTTTGTGAATCAGCTTGTTCAATGTTTGGGTTTGGTTGAGAAGTTGGATTTAAAAGGTTTAAGTGCTTAAGTTCTGCTTAAGGTTTGAGGATCCAATTTAAGTTGAATTTCAATTTGAATTTCAACTTCAACTTGATTGTTCCTCAAAACCAAAATCAAAACCAAAAACCAATCAAACTCTGAACCTCAATTCACTCGATTTAAACAAAACCCATTTAGATTTTCGATTTTCGATTTCCGTTTCCAGTTCATCTTCATCAATTTCAAGATCTAATCAATTAATCATGGAATTCGATCAACTTATGGAATTAGCATCACAACAAACTAAAGCATCACAACTTGCACTTGCTAAAGAAACACAACTAAGACAACAAAGAGAAAAGATTAAACGATTAGAAGAAGAAAGGAAAGAAAGAGAAAGGATTAGGTTAGCATACATGATCTTCTTCTTTTGTAATTCTTTGGAGATTTACTTGTTTTTGGTTTTGGGGGGTTTTTTTTAGGTTGGAAAAAGAAAGATTGGCTAAGAGGAAAAGAGAAGATCAGGTTAGAGAAGAAAGATTGAATGAAGAGAGGAAAAGAAGAGAACAAGAAAGAAGTGAAAAAGAGAAATTGAAAGTGAACGACGCTATCACTCCATCTAAACCTAATCGACCCTATACCCAAGCTCGAATCCAACAAACCCAAAGTCAAAGCCAAAGAATGAAAAAGATGAATATAAATGGAAGCAAGAATCGGGAAGAGATTAATCAAGATCCAGAAGAGATAAGAAGACTAGAAAGGGAAGAAAAGGTAGCAAGAGCCCGAGCAAAGTTATTTGATGAACCGATTTCGGTGGTCAAGAAATCCATGGGAACTTCTCGATCTTCATTCCCTTCAACATCCTCTAGACTTACTCAACTGAAATCCAAACCGAACTCAAGACAAAAGTCAACAAATACGAATGTTTCTTCTACTACAAATAATGCACCGATGAGTACGAGAGAAAGGTTACAGAGAGAGTTTTCGTCTAGTGAGAGAAAAGCTTTGAATACGGTTAAGAGGGATAGAAGAACGATTGAAGAGATCGAAAGGGATATGAAATCTAAACGAACCGGAAATCTTTCACAAGAATGTTTTTTCGAGTCTAGTGCTAATCGGTCTATTAAACCAAGTGTGGTTCTTAAAAAAGTAGAAACTCATCAAAGGAATACTCTTAAACCTTCTGGATCAGGATCGGGATCGGGGTCTAGTTTCTTACCTAGTAAACGAAACTTTTCGGGGTCTAAAGAGACTTCTAATTCGAATGAGAAACCTGATCCTAAACGAACCAAAACAGAAACCTCAAGATCGAAAAGTAAAGCAAGAGAAGAACCATCAGAAGAAGAAGATTCAGATTCGTTTGAAGATTCAGAAGAAGAGGATGATCGAGTGGGAAACCATGTGTCTTCATCGGTTAGAGATCAGATCTGGCAAATCATGGGAAAAGATCGATCAAAGTATACAAACTTATCAGATGTCTTTAGTGATGAGGATGGGTCTGATGGAATGGAAGTGAATGCGAATGAAGTTTTAGAAGAAGAAGGTAGAGCGTAAGTCTGATCTCTCAACTATCATCTGTTTTTTTTTTCGTTTTTTTCTTAAATGAGGTTTGGAGGATTGATTGGGGTTTCTTTCTTTCTTTTGGGGTGGGGTTTGGTAGAGCTGCTTTGGCTAGGAAAGAAGATGCTAGAGAACAAGAGATGTTGAAGAAACATGAATTAGAGAAAAAGAAACGGTTGGGTAGGATTAGAGGTATGGAATCGAAATTGAAATGATTCATCAAATCATTCATTATCTTTTTTTCTTTGATTTATATATATATATTGATGGATCTATTTAAATATAGATTGTATTACTTTTTTATTATTTTCTTGAGACACTTTTTTCAGAAAATTTGTATTGCGTTTCTTTTTTTCTGTTTTGTCTGTTTTCTTTAGATTTGATTTATACATTACTTTAGAGGTATTGATATATACATACATACATCTCATTTATCATTAGAATAAATATGTGGTTTTTTCTGTTGGTTTATGGTTTTTTGATTTGGTTTAGAAATTTAAGAAGAGAAGATGAAAGTGTCTGTTGCTGGGTTTTGAGATATATATATGTTTTATAGTTTAATATTTTGCATTTGATGAATGGTTACAGTTATGTTTATTTGGGAATGATGGATGAGGATTTCATTGGGATGAGAAAATGATGTAGATTGATTGATTAGTGGTTGTCTTGGAATAGAAATCAAGACTGATTATTTTTTTCAAAAGTTTTCTTGATTGAAGAGAGCACTGGGATCAAATTGGATGGATGGATGGATGAAATGTTATGTGATGGTGATGGTGATGGTGATGATGGCTTTGAATAGGTTTACACACGCTGACGTAATTTAGATGAGACAGAAACAGTTCATCGATCGATGAGTTCATTCATACTGAAACCAAACCCAACCACTACACACCAACCAACCAACCAACCAACCAATCCATCCAACTCACCCAAAAAATGTTAAAATCAATCTCATCAAACCTTATCAAACACTCAATCAAACCAACCAACCAAAAAATCATTCAATTCAAACCTACGATCCATCGATCCTTTTGTAAAACTTCATCTGATTTCAATCAAAGCAAACCTACTTCACTTTATACTTTTACAGAAGATGAAAGTATGTTTAAGGATTTGGCTAGTAAGTTTGCTGAGGAGGTTGTTAGTCCTAAAGTAAGAGAGATGGATGAAAAAGAAGAAAGTTGAGTGATTTGTTTACCATTCTTGTTAAAGTTTATTTCACCCAAGCTTTTGACTAATGTTGTTTGTTTATTTTTCTAGTGGATCCTGAAATTGTTAAAGGTTTGTTTGATAATGGGTTTATGGGCATCGAGATCCCCGAAGACTTTGGAGGATCAGGCGCTTCGTTTATGTCTGCAATCCTAGTGATCGAAGAGTTAGCCAAAGTAGATCCATCAGTTTCTTTAATATGTGATGTACATAACACGATTGCCTCCACAACGATTCGAAACTATGGATCACCCAAACTATTAGAAAAACATTTACCAAAGCTAGCTACATCTAAAGTAGCATGTTTTTGTTTAAGTGAACCATCAAGTGGATCAGATGCGTTTGCATTAAAAACAAAAGTTACCAAAGATTCGAATGGAAATTATGTTGTGAATGGAAGTAAGATGTGGATTACCAATTCAAAAGAAGCTGAAATCTTTGTAGTCTTTGCGAATTTAGATCCTCAGAAAGGGTATAAAGGGATTTGTTGTTTTTTGGTAGAAAAAGAAATGGGAGTTCAGGTAGCTAAGAAAGAACAGAAATTAGGTATCAAGGCTTCTTCTACTTGTACTCTTAATTTTGATAATGTTGTGGTTCCTAAAGAAAATTTAATTGGTGAAGAAGGTAAAGGGTATAAGTGAGTCTCTTTTTTTTCTTCAAAGATTTGATTTTTTTTTATAGAGGATAGAGATTGAAGTTTTTTTTTTTTCGTTTTTTTTTAGATATGCTATTGAGATTTTAAATGAAGGTAGAATTGGAATTGCCGCTCAAATGATTGGATTGGCTCAAGGTGCATTTGATAAATCAGTAAGTTATACTTATCAAAGAGAACAATTTGGACGACCGATTGGAGAGTAAGTTTTTTTTTTCCATTCTTCTACCCTCAAATCCATACATTGATTTGTAAAATTAATTTTCATCATCCCCTGTGTGTGTGTCTTTTCTTATAAAGGTTTCAAGGAATGCAATTTCAATTTGCCGATATCCAAACCGAAATCGAAGCAGCTAGATTATTAACGTATAATGCAGCCAGACTTAAAGAAGAATCCAAACCGTTCACAGAGATGGCAGCGATGGCTAAATTGTTTTCGTCGGAAGTCGCTCAAAGAGCTTCGGGTAGTGCTATTGAATGGTGTGGTGGGGTTGGCTTTACTAGAGAAACTGGAATTGAAAAGTATTGGAGAGATTCGAAAATCGTAAGTGGTTTGGTTTGGGTTTTCTTGGATCTCTCGGTTGCTTTCTCTTTCTCTCTTGGAATGATGAATTGATTGATTTCAACGTTTTTTTTTCGAATAGGGTGCTATTTATGAAGGAACTTCTAATATTCAACGTTCTACTTTGGCTAAATTTATTGCTAAAAGACTTTCTTAAATGAACTCACTTGATTTTCTTCAAAAGAAGATTCGGTTGATTTATAAGATTAGGTTTCTTAGAAACTCTAATTATTTAACTTTTGATCTGATTGAAAGGTTTTTTGTTTCGGTTTGTATGATTAAATAGATGGGAAAGGTGTGAAAGAAGAAGAGGCAAGAGGGGGGAGGTTTCTCATGGGATTTCGATTTGATATGGTTTTTTTTTGGTTTTGTAGGCTTTTGTTGATCGTTTTTTGTTGATTCCTTTTTTGTTCTTTGTATTTGTGATAGTGCAAATTGCAATGGTATTTCAGTTTGTTTATGTACTAAAATGATTTTGAAAATCGTCAAGAACCAAAAGAAAATCACAGGTATTTTGTGACAGTTGTAAATGTCAGCGCGTGGAGATCATAAGTACTAGGGCATAGGCGGGCCCGCCCGCTGAAGCTGACTGAGAATAGGTCAGCTTAAAGAATATATACTACAACTTAACATTGGCTTCTGAAATGTTCAACCTGTGCAACTCCTTTTCAGTTTTGATTGATCTAACGTACACTACTCCACATAACATATTGATGAAATACAACAAAAGAATAAGAGAAAGAATAAGGACCTGTACAACCAAACCTAATTGATCATGTATTTCAAAATTCACTAATCACAGATATATCTTATGATGAAGTATTTGTATTTACAAAAATTTAGTCTTCCTTCTTAGAAGAGCCGGGGACCACATAAATGTCAAGCTTCTTTAAAGGTGTTTACTGGCTAAACTTACCTTCATACTTCATTTTATGTTACATAAGTGGGAAACTATTCAAGAGCAGTGACCATGGAAAAACCATGCGTGAGTGACATATCAGCATGTCTTGAAAGAAGGATACCATTAGAGATAATGGGACCTACCCTGCATCTTTATACCTTGATGTCTGTTTAAGAACCTTGTTATCTTCAACAACATTTATATACATCCCACAACCCATAATAATCATATCTGAACCATGTTCCAAAACAACTTGATGATGAGGATTATAATGCTGGCCCAACGTATCACCCATTACATTTAGTCCAACACCAGGACACAAAACCAGCTGATCTTCTTCTTCATTGGATTCAAATCTTCTCTGAGAAGTAGATCCTATCCCGAATTCAGTATATTGTTGTGTGATCTCAATTCTTTCCATTGTATATCAATTTTTAGTCAAGGTACCCTTAGGTTGCATTTTGGCTGATGTTAATGATGTTCAACCTTTGGGGATTCCTACTTTGACTAAAGTTGTGGTGACTGGCTCTCCTGGTATTGTGTGTGCATTGATGATATAAGAAATTGGCTATCCTATAAACACCTTAAAAATATTGAAGCTTGAAGGAAGTTCCTATCTGTGTATTGAAATCAAAAATTCAAAATCCATTGAGCAGTCAGAATAAAAGTCAAGCAAAGGAACTATCTGAAGTTGAAGGAAAAAGGTACTTCACTTACCAATATCTGCAAATGTATGATACTCAAAAATTAAGAAATTATGCTTCTTACTCAACTCAATCAATTGATCAATCAAATCTTGATTGAAATCCATAATGATATCAATATGAACCCAAAAAGCAATAAACAATTGATGAATTCTATTACAATTTTTGATTATAAGCTCACTCTGAGAGTGCAGATATGAGGATTAATCAAATTGGGTATCCTAAGGAAAGCCACTTTGCTGCTTACATTGAATCATACACATAGATTACTTTGCTTCTCATACCTCAAATTCAAGAGTTGTTTTGAGATTGTATTAGAGAGATTTGATCCCCTAATCAAACATGGTTTCATGGATTACTATGAATCTTGTGACAATATTGTAATCCTGATGTTGTAATCCTACTCCATCTCCCTTTTATCTTCAAACCAAAAGAAGCAAAAATTGATTAGCTTTTGGACAAACAGTTAGAAGTGACTGATACTTTACCTTACATTTTGATTTCTAGACTCACTTCTTCTCCGAAACCTTCCTCCACTAAGGCTACGACCACCCATCCCAATTTACTTCATTTTCATCGTGTGCTTTCAGTAGGAGCTACTCCAACTTGTCTACCTCTTAAAGCATGTTTAGTTTTGATTTCAGAATTTTGATTTTATTGTTCTTGTTCTTCTACTTCTCTTTGAATTGACTTTTTCTACTGCTGGAAGTGTTATAGTCAAATCAATCAAAGTATCAACTCTTGATAATTCTTTCTGTAAAAAAATCAATCAATTGATCAATCAAAATCGATCAATCAGATATTTGAATCTTCAATCAAGGGATTTTTTCAAATAAACTAACTTGATTTATCGAGGTCTAACAGCTGAAAGTTTTTGAGCTTGAGCCTTAACGCTTTCATCATGATCAAGTTGATGATCTCTGTGTTGTTTTCATTGTTGATCGAGAATAATTTAAAGAATGATCGTTGATTTCCTGACTCACGGTGCCAATTTCTTTATGTCGATCAATTAAACATGCTTGAGCAGGATCAGTTAAAACAAAAAACAAATATCTGCTTCATCTTGATCGACTCCGTCAACGGCCTTATTGATAAACTGATGATTTGATAATGTTTTGTTTTGACTCGATCTAACTGACTTGCCAATTCATTGATCTGATATTTCAAATCCAAATAAAATGAAAAAGGCAGATATTAATTGGATAATTCAATACAAAAAGAGAGAGTGACTTCGCGAGATTGAACTAAACTCACCTAAGGTTCGACATTTTGTATTTTTTTTTTCAAAAAATATTAGATTTATTATGCTCGAGTGTAAGTGCTCCAGCGAATCCAGATGAATGGATATCTTTTCTTAAAGAAGTTCCCATACTTCCCTCCAATACTTTTCTGCTTCATGGTTGAATCAAATTTGGATGAGGAGGGGTTGTTGTTTGCATTGATGGCGTAGCAGAAGTAGGTGGAAGTGAGCTTGATAAACCTAAGATTGAGGCTGAAGGGTCTATTATACTACAATTAGTTGGGGTGGGTTTGAGCTCATGTGATGGTGTTGTTTGTGGTGATCAAAGGGTTATGTGGGCTAGTATGATTGTGGCAGCGGTTCTTGACACAATTGACTAAGAATGATCTTGTGATAGTTTTTTTTGATTGATCAGACGTAGATTGCAATCGGTTGGGTATTGTGGTCATTGTCTTTGTCCGAGAATCGGTGAAGCTGAGAGGTGGGTACATTGATGTTGTAGAAAAGCAGATATTACTAATCGAGTTGCTTTGGATGCATTACACAATCAAAAGCAAACAATGCGCTTAGAAGCTGCCGGGGGAATGACGATAAAATGCTTTTTTGAAAAGCATTCATTGCTTTTGGATGGAAAGATGACTTTTTGCTTAAATTCAAGCAGAGCTTATGATATAGAATGCTGGAGAAAGGTCGAGGTAAGCGCAAGAAGCGCAGGACAAAATGCAGATCGAAGGAAGCTTTTGAAAAAGTAAAAGTCGACATTATGGAAATCTGGATGGTATAAATAGAGGGGGCAAGAAGGAGAAATGTTTCGGCATCGTTCAATGCTACCCATGGCTACACTTAGGTGAGTTGTAAGTGGGAAGCGGAGAGATCCCGGTCCTCACCCACCCAAATTGCTGAAACACTGTTGTTGTGACAGGGTTCTGAGAATCCGGGGGGGTGAATCCGGATTTAAGAATATTAATAATAGCTTTATGTATGCCTATGCCTAGTATTCATTCTCAACTGATTGAGGATGAGTTAGTTTCATTGGAGAGATATTGTCAAGAAGCTAATATGAAAGCCACTATACGACGCTGCTTTGACAATCAATGGCCAAGTTGATTAGAGTGAGTGAGTTTTGTTTTCCCTCAAAGTAAACCGTTTTGATACCTTCTAGTTCATCTTACCGTGTTTCTGTAGACTTCAGACCAGGGCTTCTGTGTCTGATACATCAGTTCCCTGTCTTGTGTACCATCAAGCGGCCAAGCCTGAGTCAATGGATACTGGCCACAACAACCTTGACCACCTCACTTGTCCTCTATACCCAGTTGTGCTATTCTTGACCTCTGCCTTGATACTGAAAAGTTCATGTCTTCAGATTGTGATTATTAGCGCCTTGATAAAAAATCCTATGAAATCTTACTCCTTGTATATCATACTTCTTGTGTTTTGTGGTTGATCCATTAAGAATGATTGTTTTCAAAGATCAAAAGGCCAACAATTACGACCGGGATCATAAAATCATTTCTCATCGATTCGGAGATATGTCATTCGATTTCCATTTAAAATAACATTCAGTCAAGCAAACAAATTCAAAAGTTTCATTAAGATATTCATAAGTTCACCACGTTGATTGAATTCAACAAAGACTTCCCAAATCTTTGTCCAGTGTGTTTAGACTTTATGCGAGCAGCTTGGAATGCTATATGTAAAATGGTATTGAATGAATGTTTTACCTTGAAAGCCCTTTTCTGCTTGAAAGGTTGATACCAACAGTTTTTCCAAAACGCCAAAAAAAAGAAATCTGCCATACTTTCTCTGCCAGCCTGAGGTCGATCACCTTTCTTCATCGCCATGCACTTCTCGAACGTTATCGGAGGTTCACCTTTAGCAGTAATCTCATCATTTTGCCCTTGCACATGTACTTCAGAAGCCGTTTGACGGAACTCAACAGCCTGCTCGTAATTGAGGTACACCACTTGGCTGTTCTGCTCGAGCGCGTACTGCCGACAGTAGAACTGACCGACTCGTTGGGGCTTGGGCGTAGCTTTCACTGACAAAGATCTGACTTGAATATCAGAGCAATGAAGCTTCTAGACTCAAGAATCTCATGGGTTCCACTTCCAAGTCAAACAAATCAAAGGCTACGAGGTTAGTCCCGAGTCAAGTGGATCCTTTCGAATAAAGCTATTCCATTGAGTGAGTTACAATTTGTATGCGATGAACGGTGCAATGTTTTGTTTAAGTTTGAATGAGGGATAGGACCATCCATACATTCGATGTTCCCAATCCTTGGCCTCAACCGGTGTCGTGTAGAATGAACATTTATCGTTGGGCAGAACTCATGACCGAGGTTGGTCTGACTCGGGACATTCCGTACATCACAAAAGGTTTTTCGGAAGGTTTCTGCCTCGGAATAACTCAACACGAACTCGATGGTCACCGCTGGTATACTCCAGATAATCATCTATCAGCACTGGACGCCAGATCAGAGATAGAGCGCACCATCAACAGCGAAGCCTCGTCTGGTAGATTGGCAGGACCATTCACCCACAAAGAGGTCCACAGTCACTATGGATTCTTTCGATCGAATCCCATGGGCAGCGCGGTCAACGGAGACGGCAGTCTGCGTCTCATCAATGACCTCTCGTACCCCAAAAACAATCAGCTCATTCCATCAGTCAATTCTTTCGTCGACAAAAGAAACTTTGATACCTTCTGGGACGATTTCGATGCCGTGGCGGAGTTCTTGTGTGAGAATCCTGGGGATTGGGAATTGGCTATCTTTGATTGGAGGAAAGCATATAGGAAACTTCCGGTACATCCCTGCCAACGCAGGTTCTTGTGCATCAAAGACTTCAGGGGCCGCATTTGGATGGATCTGGCAGTTGGTTTCGGGGGAGTTGCAAGCTGCGGAGTGTTTGGCGCTCCCGCACACGTTTGGAAAATCATCATAGAAAGACTTTTGAAGATCTGGAAGATATTTCGCTGGGTAGATGACAATCTACTCTTCCGGCGCCCAGGCGACAAGATATCCCTGGATGATGTCACGACTTTGAGCAACAGCCTAGGGGTATCTACAAATCCGGTGAAAAATTTCGATTTCGCAACAGAACAGAAATATGTTGGCTTTATCTGGAATGGATCAGACCACACGGTACGGTTACCTGAGGATAAGTTGAAAGAAAGGTGTCAACAGATCATTGACTTTCTGAAGATAGGCGAGAAGTGGTCGTTCAAAACGGTGGAAAGTTTCGTTGGACGACTAATCCACACAACATACATAGTGCCACACATGAAGTGCTACACTAGGTCCTTCTACAAATGGATGAAAAGTTGGGTCAATAAATCTGCACTTAGACTCGTTCCTCATTACGTTCGAGCGGATCTGTTAGAATGGACAACGTGCCTTAGCTCTTTTGACTCGAGACCCCTGGTACCTTCCAAAAAGGCAACCGATGTGGCTTGGGTTGGAGATGCTTCCAATTTGGGGATCGGAGTCCTGATAGGGGAGCATTGGGCAGCTTTCAAGCTCGTAGATAACTGGAGGTCTCTAGGCCTAACTGAAAGCAAGAGACCAATTGCTTGGGCGGAAACGGTAACCATCCGCCTAGGTCTTCTTGTCCTATCGAAAGTCAAACGTGTAGCAGGCAGGTCCTCCTTTTTCTCACATAGAAAAAAAAAAAAAAAAAGAAGAGAGTCCTTCGACAGTTCCTGATTTCTTCTAATGATTTTTCTAGGAAAACGTTTCATAGTTCTAACGGACAATACAACTTCTCAGGCAGCAGTGAAGAAAAGGAAATCGAAGGATGACTCGGTCAACACCGAGTGGAAGCACATCCAGAAGCTTCTGACCCTTCTTTCCTGTGACATCACAGCGGAGAGGGTGACTTCAAAGGGTAACCTAGCGGATGATTTGTCAAGGGGTATATTTGGATCTCTTTTTGAGACTCACGAAGTTATAATCACAATTCCACAAGATTTAATTCCTTTCCTCACCCAAATCTCAGCACCTCCAATCCCATCAGTACTATGAGCGACAATGTCTATAGAGCGATGGGAAGCGAATACCGAGTAGCCGGTTACTCCAGCCTCATGAATATGATATCTCCTCCTTCGTCAGATCCGTCCTCGCGAAGGCTTCGGTTTAAGGCTTTTTGCTCAGATGCATGTGGAAATGATTTTGTCGAAGAAAACCCAGTCCAGCTCCATTTACTTAGAGGAGCTTGGGAACCGGGAACGTTGAAGTCTTACAACTCGGGCATATTAAAACTTCTTAGATTTGCGAAATTAGCAGGCTTTCACCCTTCCATACTCCTCCCAATCCCCCCAAAAATCTTGAAAAATTTCATAGTCTGGGCTTCCATCAAAGACGATCAATGGATAGCTGACGACGAATCCGTTAAATCCCCTACTCTCAAGTCTTATCTGGCCGGCATCAAAGCTTGGCATATTTTTCATGGATCCTATTTCCCGGTCGAGATGGAGTCTCATATCAAAGCACTCCTACGCGCGACTAGAAAATTGGAGGCAGAGTACAAAAATCTCGACAAAAAGCGTCCACCGGTCCTTGTCTCCGACCTTCTAATCCTACACGATGACCTCTCGAACAAAGGAGAAGAAGGTCTTGCACTCCTTGCAGTAGCACTTTGTGCCTTTTGGGGGACGGCCCGACTCGGGGAATTGATCTCCGACGACTCTCAGAAATCTGTACCTCGCTGGCAAGATCTAGAATGGGCGGCTGACGGTTCGGACGTCGTCATCAATTTGCATGGCGCCAAGACCGCTCAACCGGGGGAGATCCAGCAAATTCATTTGGAGAGACAAAACTCTTGTCTAGATCCTGTTGGAGCGCTGAAGTCCCTCTATAACTTTTGTCCTTGCAAGCCCACGGACTTTGTTTTCAGCATTGAGTCGAACGGGAAGAAAGCTAAACTAAACAAGACAGCCGTGATTAAGAGGTTTAGAGGAATTCGGAATGCGAGGAGACCTAAATCGAAACAACTATTACATGGACACTCCTTTCGTATAGGAGGTGCCTCCCTTAGATGGAATCTTGGAGCTTCTAGGGATGTTGTAAAGAGTAGCGGCCGCTGGGCGTCAGACGCATATCGGATTTATCTGAGAAAATTTTCTCGTAAAGATCTCAAGAAGACGAAATCTCTCTTACGTCGCATAATGTTTAAGACTCCTAGGGTGTAATTTGGTTTTTCCTGTTTCACTTGAGATGCTCGCTTGTTGCCTATCTGTGTGCTTTCCTTGCTTTACCCTTGTTCTTTGTTCAAACGGGTTAAAAAAAATGAAGAGGTGATCGAAAGCAGGTTAGCAAGGTTTTGAAGACAACTACTGAAAGGACGGGAACTATTTGAGCAAATATGATCTTTTAAATCAATTACTCACTCATTTAAAAGATTTTCAAGCTTCTTGTGGCCAGTTGGTGGCGAACCAGCGAATTTGCAAATGTCAATTGAACAGCACATCGAGCCCAGACAGTTGTACGTTTGGATTTTCCAGCGCGAGTGAGTGTTGTAGGTTTTCATCTTGTGAGTCCATCCAATGAAGCCGAAGTTCTTCACGTCCTCGCCGGGTTCCAACACAAAAACCGTGTTGCCATTGGGATAGACTGGGTAGTTTTCGTCATCAAGTTCGCACCCGTAGTCGATAAATGTCGTAAAGAGGGTTTTGTCATTGGGAAGCTGAAATTGTTTCTCCTTTTGACTCGGAGCTGTTTCTTCATCTGACTGTTGTTTTGTAGGCCTTTTGGTCTTGGATCTCTTTTTTTTTTGTCGCGCTGTGTCGCTCGCATCATCGGGGTCTCTGTGATGTTTGCGCTTTTTGTGCTTTTTCTTTTTGGAGTGCGACTTTTTGTGGTCTGAAGGTGGTAAGTCGTAGTCAAACCGATCTGAAAGGTCTTCTTGGTAAGATAATTTCCGCTGATTTGCCTTCTTCCTAGGTTTAAGTTCTGTGGCGTCAAAATCAGAGGGTGGTGGATCTGAGCCTGAGTCGGTCATAGTAGCGTGATCTGAGCTCAGTGGTGTGTGATTTGTAGCCGGTAAGTTCAATGTACAATAGTCTGGAGTCGACTGGATTGTGTCTTCTTTCTGGTCAAAAGGTAATATTCGTTGAGGATCGGTTGAGTCCGAGATGAGAGATTCTCTCTCTGGATTCAGTCCAGTAGTGCGTGACGTGTCTTGACCCATGATCAGGGCCTCTCAAGTGAAAAACTGAGAGAAGGGTTCAGCCTCAGTGGCAAAGTTGCGAAAGGGGAAGGGTTCAGTGGCAACAAAGTTGCGAGTGCATTCCCAAATCAAGACCGTACGAATCTTTTGGTCAAGGGTGCCTTTGTGCTCGTTTGCGCAACAAGGTTGGACCCTATTGCCGTAGTTCAACTCTTCCGATATGTGGGAAATATAGTTGTAATTGATATTATCGGTCAATATATATGACACGGAAAGGTTAGCTGTTTGGCTTCAATGATCAGGTATCTGCTTCTGATATTGAAGCCAAACAGCATATTACATCATCCATCAGGTAGTGGTGACATCTGATGAGGAGAAGATTGCTGGGGGGATAGTCGGTGTAAAGGCATGGTGTAAAATTGTAACTTTGTAGGATATTCGGAAGTTTACACTCTTACCTTTCACACCGTATCATCCGGTGTAACACATTTCGGTGTCAAATTCGATAAACCAACCCGAACCGAGAAATTTCCACCCGGTTTTTTAACACCGGATCGTCCGGTGTAAAACATACGGTGTAAAATTCAATTTCACGGCCAGATGCATCACTTTTACACCAATTTTTTTACACCGTCCGTTTTTGCACGGACTTGAAAATAACAAATCCGGTGTAAAATTACACATTAGTTGGGGAATTGTGGAATTTTACACCGAGTCCACTTTACACCGCATTTCATGGTGTAAAGTGGACGGTGCAAAATTCTTCCACCCCATATCTTAAGCTGATTGAATTTGAATTTGAAGGTTTTGTACAAGCGGAGGTTCTGAGATTCGATATCTTTGTCCTTTCATAGCCCATGATCAAAGCTTCTTAGCTCGGTTGTCTACGTCGAGTCTCTGCATCTTGACCGACTAGTTCTTGACGATTCTCTCAAGATGCCATCCGATAGTCGCACAGTTCAGCTTGCAATTTGGCGCGAAATTGTCTCAAAACGGCACGAGGCGACCCAGCCAGTAAATCAACATCTCGACTTCATTCGAAAACGTTTCGAGGAACTTGACTCGGAGCGATTTATTTGGTCCAAGGAGTCAATTCTTGATATATTTCTTCAGATCGAGTTATCAGAAAGCCCGCGTGATCCTCTTTCATCTGTCAACAAAACACCCAAATCTCGAATCGGTCAACGATCTGAACTTCCATCCCATGAAGTCACAGAAATTATTCAAAATAAGAAAATGCCACATGCTCCCGTAGGCCTTATGAATCTGCCCATCGAAATCTTTGAGAAGATAATCGAAACACTTGATCACATAGCTAAACTCGAAGCGAAGGAGATTGAACAGAAAAAGGTCAGACGTAGGGTGCCGATCATGGGACAAGGTGACCGGAAGGCATACAAGATTTATGTGCCGCTAGACTCACCAATTTTGAATAGTATCCAAAACTTTTCGATTACTTCGCGTAAGATATACCAACTTTGTCAACCATGGCTATGGCGAGTTAGTCGTTTTCAGATTAGCTCCTCAATTGAAGGAAGGCTTATAATTCCATCATCCATTCTAAATTTTAGAAACTCAGCTTCCCTACTTCGCTCCCAGCACCAATGGCTCTATGGACAGAAGATATTCTTCTCAGACAAGGCTGTCATGTCCAATCTTTACGGATCGACTTCTCTCCAATGTGCGGTGATCCTTCTTGGGAAAGCGGAGAGAATGATCCGTTCTATGATAATCTTACTGTTGATTTTGAATCTACGCACGTAGAAAACATCTCTTCAAAGAATATAAAACTTTTGATAGAGCGCTGCCCCAACCTTTCTGAACTCAACATCTTATATGATTATTCCCGTTACGACGATGGTCGCACAGAAGCTTTTTTCTTAGATCTAGTCTCAGTATTGTCAAGTCTCAGACAATTCCGGCATTTGGAGGTCATAGGTAGAGACATCAAAATCATGAATAGATTCCCGTTAAAAGCGGTCACTGGTCTACCTTTTCTCGAATCTCTTAAATGTGGTGGAGTCACTGTATCTCAAAATCGAAAAAAGCTCGGTGATGGTTCTTTCGGGTCCAGTTTATCCAAACTCAAATATTTATCACGACTGCATCTATACCTATTTGAGGACATTGATGAAAGTTGGTGTCTCTACAATTGGCCGGGGACAATAACTGAACTCACCTTACAACAATGCAGTCACTTATTACCAAGTACAGCATTACGGATCATTGGTCACATTGCGCCTCACCTACAAAAGCTTGAGCTTGACTTTAACTTCAACTACAGGGACCCCGATGATTACAGGGAAATTGATCACAGCTGGAATCCTCACAATTCTTTGAAACTCCAGTCCTTAACTGACTTGAAGCTCTGCTCCCGGAACCCCAACCTACTGTTCAACTTCCGAGATTGCAAATCCCTCCACAGTCTTACATGGACCTACAAGACATTACAACATCTTCAATCATTGACTGATATCATGTCTCAAGCTCCGTGGCCACAGCTCAAGAAACTCAACATAGCATCGCGTCATCCTTTAGACCCACCTCGTACATCCGTATCACAAGCGTATGAAGATCAATTATCAACAGTAGTAAATTACTGTGAACAAGCCCATATCACAGCCAATGTACACGCAAAATACTTTGTCAATACATTGGAATTACAATACCCATCAGATGAAGATGACTCAGATGAAGATGACTCAAATTAAGGCTGGGTGCCTTGAATCTCAAGTACCGATTGTTCTATTATATCTAATGTTTCTTCCTGGACCACTGGTTCCTTGAAGACAAGAAGAACAACCCTGGGTCTTTATGCAACCAATCAATGTAATTCACCTGTAGTTCCTTCCTTGCTTTAACATCTTACTTGTATTTGGAGATCTTGGGAATGATCTCCATTCCCTTGTGCTTGCTGAACCAGTTTCTTATTGAGCTAGTTATAAAGTTTTTTCCGGCTGGTCAGAAATCTCATTTGCCTGTTGTGTCCCTCAGCTATCATTCCTTAAGTGAAGGCTTCCAAACTGTTTAATAAACAAGATAAAAGCTATGTAGATCAGGCTTGCGAGTGATTTGGTTTCTATCTAGCTCAAACAGTTGGTTTTGATATGTTGTGATCCAGAATTTACCATCTTGACCTACACTCTGATCCTGTACTCCTTTTCCTGATATACAAGCTCTTGTTTTTGTATACCATCGAATCTCAGTCAAGGAATACCTACCATATTGGTGTCTTTGCAAATTTACTCATTTCAATTTTTGCACTATACTTGTTCTTTTATTTGGAATTGTAGAGCCTTCCAAGAAACCAAAACCTCAAAAGTTAGACAAAGCTTTCAAATATCAATGCTTTATCACCATTGTCTTACTATCCATTTCATCTGGTATAGAACATGATGCCTTCCTAATTTTCATTGACACTTGATATCCCTTTCTCACCAATGATAACAAATGAAATAAGAACCCAGGAGAATGAACCTCAAGTTGGCCAAACCAAGTCAACATACCTTGTACAACTTTTTCAAATCCATCTCAAAAATAAATTCATTCAGGCTCAGCCTTGAACATTGTCAAATTAAATTTCTTTATGTGATCTTTTTCTTTTCTCATTTCATAACTCATGATTGTATGAACATGATGAAATTCTTCTCAAAGTTTGGTCAGCAAGGTCTGAGATTTAAATATATGAGATCTTTAGAATGAAAGACTAAAAAACTATAGTCCCTGTGCTGGAAGGCTAGACACATTCAAAATTCCTCTTGCTCCAATTGTGAAGATTATTCCATGGGGTTCTGTAATATGTTCCACCAACATCATGATCTACTATCTTTCTAACAATTATTCCACATTATTTTTATTTGATACTTGCTGCCTGAACGATATGTTTACCATGTCTCTTATGGGTTGAATTTATCTGATTTGACACATAAGCATTGTTCTATAGAGTTATTGGTCTGACTCTCCAGAAGTGAGCCAAGATTCATTCAATTTGATATAACTAGAATTACAATCATTTACCATGTCTCATAAGTATATACAAGAAGAACCTTTCATGCCATAGATTGGTCAACTTGACACGTAGAAAGACTTGATTTTCAATTATATTCAAGGTTTCTTTTGAAATATGCAGTACACTCTCTGGATCCATTGGATTCTTATGAGCCGTGCAATTCTTTGAGAATTGATGGTACATATACATATCACTTGGACTACAATGTGTAAGCATCAGTGTGTGATGTTCAATCAATTCATTTGAGGAATTGCATAAGCAGAGGTGGAAACCACTCTGATCATCAGATATATTTCAAATTCAAGTGTTTGATGATGTTAGACTATGATGATTCCACTTCATGAGGTCAAACTATTGCTGAGGAAGAGACCTATAATCATCATAGGAGGAACAATGATGTCGGTAAGAGAAGGTACATCACAGGGGCAAAAATTGATGCTCACAACTATGTGAGCGTTGAAATTTTCCTGTTTTGTTCCCATTTGTTTCCCATTTGTTTCCAATTTGTTTCCCATTTGTTTCCCATTTGTTTCCCTTTTCTTTCTGTTTGTCAGCTGATTACGTGATCATCAGGAACTGAGCAGACAAACTAAGCCTTCCTCAGCATTTATTCCTGAGCAAAGAAGTCTGAGGAAGGGCTGATCCATCTGCTCAGCTGATCCTGAGCGGCATTCCCCGGTTCAGTAAGCTCCAAGGGATGCCACCAATGTATAGCTTAGGGGCTGAGCTGAACTGAGTATTCCCTTAGCTAAGTCTCTGAAGTATCCCCCAGATGGATCACAGAGCGCCAAGCTTGCCTCAAGCTTGATGGCTCCGGAATGAAGCCTGAGGCCCGTCTGCTCGTTCAACTGAGCTGCTCAGTTATTCCTCAGGGGCATCCCTGAGATCAGGAGGATCCGGAGGATTTCACTGCTCATTGGATGAGGGGCTGCTCAGCTATTCCTCAGGGGCATTCCTGGCCGGATCAGAAGGATCCAAAGGATGTCACTGAGTATTGGCTGAGGGGCTGCTCAGTTGATCTCAGCCCCTCAGTGTGAAAAACTTTATCCGGGGATATCACTGAGGATTAGCTGAGCAATGAGCAGATGGGATGACGCTTTTATCAGGCTTCATTCCTTAGCATGGAAGTCTGAGAAAAGTCCGGCCCATCAGTGATCCAGTCAGGGGATGCTACTGAGTATTTGCTGAGCAGCTCAAATGGGACGCCCCTGGGCAGGCTTCTTCACTGAAAAATGAAGCCTCAGGAAGGTATAGTTCATGTGCTCATCTTCATTTTGAACAAATTGCTGAGTATTCAGTGCCTCATGAGCTGATCCTGAGTACTCATCGGGAATCAGTTATTGCTCATCCAATATGGAAATGAGCCTTCTCAATAAATGTCAAGTAAAATATGAGAACCACAGGATGATCACCTGAACACAAACAAGATTGTGAATTGAATCAATCTGAAAGAAAATGAATCTTTTTTGGAGAATTCCAAAAAGTCTACAACGCTCACATGTATGTGAGTATCTATTTTGGCCCCTGTGCATAGTGTGGCTGTGTTGTTGATATTAATTTTGCAAATGGTAGGTAAAAAACCTCCATGTAGCAAAAATGGAGCATGCACACGTCAAAAATATAGAAAGTAGTGAGGATTTAATGATCTCCTGTTTGATGGTGTGTATTCAAAAAGGAATTGTGCATCTGGTGGATCAATTAAATTATCACTCAGTGGTTTGAAATGATGATCTTGAAGTGGAATGGTTAGACAAAAGATTCAACACATTTAGGAGCCATATATCTTCCTTTCCAAAGGTTTGAACATTGTGATCCGAAAGAATGCTCTTCACCTTTAGGCATATGAAATCTTTGAGACTGGCAAACAGGAGTTTTGAGTGTGATCAGAGAAGTTCATACAACAGGTTTTCAAAATTTTGGATTTGTCATTTCATTTCTACAATTTTGCTCAATAATTCATTGCCCTCATTCAAACACACGAAACACAAAAACAATGAGATCAGGCCAAGCTGCCAAAGCCAAACAGTTCAAGGAAAGGAATCAGCGCAAGATATTGGATAAACTGCAATAGTAAATGATTTCCAAATTCTATGGCATCCCAAATCAAAGAGAACCCAAACTATGAACTCATCAAATCATCAAATTTAATGTGAGCCTTTTGATGTTTGTTCCTTCTCCCTGTATCATTGGAGGAGCTCGCAAGCGTCTTTGAGCCTTTTTGGCAAGGCGGCTAATCTTATAAGTCCGCCTTTCTCCCAAAGGATTATTTGACCTCAACTTTACTACAAATGCCGAACAAATCACATACAAATCTTTGTATGATTTTCATGAGTTTTTCTTCAGACAGACAACAGGATTCTTCTCAATCTAGATCAAAATAGAATGACTTCTGTTGAGCAAAACTTAAAGAATATATATATCATTGAATTTCATATTCTTGATGATCAAAAAGATAAATCATC
The DNA here is from genome assembly GCF_000204055.1 of Melampsora larici-populina 98AG31. NCBI lineage: Eukaryota > Fungi > Basidiomycota > Pucciniomycetes > Pucciniales > Melampsoraceae > Melampsora > Melampsora laricis-populina. Next base: position 100,883 of record NW_006768796.1, on the reverse strand, counting down.
AAATCCTTATCAAGATCTAATCTACAAGAAAAAACTTATCATCACTTTTCAAACAAGTCAAGATTATTCCAAAAAAACGTGTATCATTATCTAACTTTATTCAAGAGTGATCTTTAATCCTAATAGAACATGTATTCCCAATAAGTTCTTCAACAAGACGTGTTTAGTATTAGATTTGTATACTATTCTAAACTAGTTTTCCATTTGTAGTCTTTTCTCCATTCCTCTTCATTTCTGAATTTGTTTTCAATTGTGTTTCATTACAACAACTTCTTGACATACTATCTTTTACAGGTAAAATATCTATTCATCCAATGAAAAAAGTATTATTAGGTGAATGAAATCATCATATTCTAAGTTGAAGATAAAAACTTACCAAGTGATGGATTGAAATTAAAAAAACCACTTGGTTTTAAAGAAACGGTTAAAACTTCAACTGGCATAATTGGAAATTGTTCAGGTGTAGGTAAATGGTTTACTCCATATGTTAAATAAACGACCTATCATATTCAAAAAAGTTAATCATTCTTTTAACTTCTTTTACAAACCAGTGGGAGATTAGATGAGAAGAAATTGATTAGATCTTACAATATCTTCATTATCGATCTTCTTACTACCTTTTAACCAATCGTCTATACTATCCTCAGGTGTACTGGTAGTACCAGTAACCAATTTCCCAGCACTTTGTTTAAAGTTACCATTTTGTTTTATTCAAATCACCATCATGTAAAGATTTAAGTTTTGTTTTGTTTTTTGTTCAAAAACGAGCAAAATAAAAGCTTACGGATAAAATTGGTTCTCAACATAAGGAGTCACAAATAAATCATGTTTTGCAAATGGAGCTCTTTTTGATACCATTGAATCCATCTTCACTAACATCTTTGGTTGATCTTTACAAACCTATGATTTTAAGAATCCAAAATACACATGCGCAGAGAAGGACGAAAGCTTTATTAGTGATCCGAAGATTGGATGAGATTTGAGGTTTTGAAAGATGCTTAACGATTTTATAACCTATTGGCTCCTTAGTTGAATAATGTAATTTATTCTTTTTTGATCAGTTTGATTTGGTTTGAGTCGTAAAGATAGGTGAGTTTTTTTTTTCAAATTTTCAAGGAGTTGAGTTTGGATTAGTTGATCATGAAATCAATGAGAGATATAATGAAAAAATCTTACTGGATTGATAATTGTCCAATTCCGATCACGATGATGATCATAATCTTGTGCTCCTTCATCTGTCGTTTTCAAAACTGTTTTCTCAGACTAGCATTAAAGCCACGGAAGTGAAGAAGTAATGGGCATATCAGCTTGCACATAAATAAAAGCCAAAATTAAAAGTAATTGAAAATTTTTCTTACTGTAAATCCATTTCCTAAATAATTTTCATTAGATCCAGTTGGATTTGGTAAAGCTACTATATCTGTTTTCAAAATCGAGTTCTATTGTTTTTCGACAATACCGGATCAAATAAACATATCAACAGATTAGAGACGTACTCTGTGAACGAGTTAAGAGAAAATCAAACGAAAGAATCTCTAACCTTCTGACCATCAATCATTGGATCAATTCCTATCAAACAAAAAGAATTCCCGAAGATTTGAAAAAAATCAAATAAATCAGTTCTCAGTCAAGATCTCTTCTAACTCATTCATAACAAAGTAGAACAAGAAAAGACCACAAACTTAATGAAAAGGTATGAGTATGATATTGAGCAATGATTTGAGGAGCTACTTTAACTCCATGAGGACCAGTAGGATCATCAGGCCCTAAAAGATGTAAGTTCAATATACCCGAAAGTTTTGTATCTAAGTTAATCGAACCATCCTGGAAGAAATTCCAATAGAACCTATTTTTGATTGAAAAAATCGAAAGAGAAAGCGAGGAGGAGGGTAAGCTATTTGAGGTACAAGGGGCGTTTTTTTGTTTCTCGTGAAGGTTCACATACATGTATTCATAGTTTGCAATCGTGCCTATACTCAGTTCAAAAGTAGCTCGTAAGATACAAATACCAGTAGGTTTAAAGTATACATCAAAGAAAATGTAAAGTCGGGTTGAGAAAAGAAAACTTACAAATAAAAGAAATCACTAATTTTCTAGACCTAACCGAATGAGATCTACCACCAGGTCTAACCTCAGTATGCTTCCATAACAAACCTACACAACCCACCAAAAAACAAAGATATTAGAAAAAGGGAAAGGGAAAGAAAGAAAGAGACAGGGAAGGAAAGGAACTTACCTGCATCTTCTTCGTGTATACAAATTGCATTTTTGATTACAAGTGCTTTACCTGAATGAGATACATTGGTGGCGTTTAGGTAACGAATTTCTCCTAAACAATCACATCCTAGACTTAAGGAATTAGTTAAGTTTCCTAAACCGTCTATGATGAAGAAAAAAAGAAAAAGCGGATGTTAGGATTTGATCACGTTACTATAGATGTGTAATGGAAGAAGTTTTGTTTTTCTTACATTCTCCAACATCAAAAGCGACTGTGCAGGATGAAGAAGGAGAGAATTTCAATAGAAGGTATCAGTTTTACTGTAACATGCTTTCATTTGTGAGAAGTAATTTCTTACATTTACTATGATGAGGAGCTTCCGGTGCACCATAAGGTACAACCATTTCAACCAATGACATTCGATAAAACATGGGACGGTATACTAAAAAGTGCGAAGAATACACAAAAACTCAATGATTATCAAGAAATGATGAAATTTTGGTGGAGTGATGTTACCTCCATTGTCTTTATAACTTATTGTGTTGAGAACTAATCCTTCTCTATGATTAAAACCAACATGAATCTTCCAATTTTGCCAATACAGTTGGTTACCTTTTAATCTGTTAAATAAAAATCACTCCAAAAAGAATTAGAATTCATTTGTAGCAGGTTTGAGAAAGAAAGTTGATAAGAAAGAGAGTTGAAGATCTATGACTCACTCAAAACTTGGACCTTCAGGTTGAATAACATGAAGTGGACGTAGAGGAGGACGACTAGAATCAACTTGACGATCTTCAACCAATTCTCCATTTCCATTCCCGTTGACATGACCATTCCCATTTGTTTTTACATTACAATCTAATCCTAAATCAGAATTAGTTGGATTCTCAAACCTGAACTCAGGTAAATATTCATATCTAGTCCAAGGAGGTTTAATCCTATCTCTACCCGAAAACTTTAAAGAGTTGTCAATACTTTCTTGATCTAATCCTTCTTTTTCTATCGTTTCTTTTAAATTAAATTTCATAGCTAAAGTTGTACCAGAGCTTAATTCAGAGATATTTTTTGCTCCGTTGATGAGTTTCTTGGAATCGGGATTTGGTAATTTTCGACTTGGTGCAAAGTCTATACGAAGTAGTTTTTTCGTTAATGTATCGATTACTGGTACGAAATCCAATGGGTGGGCATATATGTTCTGTAAATCATAGGTTCGGGTCAATCAAGTAAGAAGCGTAAGAAAAATCTTGTAGATATATGATGTTGAATATTTACTCACTGCATCAGGTTCAGGTCTTGCATACCTATGGGAAGAAGGAAAAAAGCGTTTAGTAAGATTAGAAGCACGCGTTAAATTTTTTTGGGGGAGGCATGAGGAAAGATACAGAGAAAACTTACATAAGACATTGTTGAAATCTACCAGGAGAAGCGAAAGAAAGTTCAGGATCAAAACCTATGGCCCAACCATCACAAGCGATTTGATCAGGTGAAACTCCCACTTCTTGACATAGTTTTTGTATATGTTTATTGGATCGAATCAAATCTTCTGCTTCATCAATTTCTTCTGGTGAGATCAAAAGATGAGTATTTGGTGGTAAGATTTGTATTGGTGAGTGTAAGATTGGATTCTTTGGATCTTGAATTGGAAATTTTATGTTTAGAATATAACTTTTTCCTGATGGTGTTGAGATTGCTGCTAGTTCACATAATCGATCTGGTCTAATTCGAGGATGATCGCTTGATGCGTTTAGATAGCTCAAGACATCTGCTTTGGGTGGTTCGAGGAGAGTGGCTGTGTTGATCTGTGAGGAGAATTGCGAAAAAGAGTTGCGACTTTAGCCTTTATGACCTTTTTTCTTTACATGGCTGAGAGTTCTTGAGCAGAAGATGTACAAGGGTTCACTCACAATCACTGAAGGTTGATTGAAATCTTGCTTCAAGACGCCTATAAAGTTTTGAAGATAATGATCAGAAGAAAAGAAGTCAGTAAAACAGATCACAGAAGCAATAGGAAAAGAAAGCAAAAGTGAACAAAGAATGAAAGAAAGACTTACGAATAGCAAAGGCAGTAGCTAATTCAATCTCCTCGACCGTTAATGGATCTAATGGATGAAATATATCATCTCTATCAGCTTCAATCTCACAGCCAGTCTTTTTCATCTTGACTTCAAAAAGAACTTCAAAAAAGGGAAATGTTGATGAAGATGAAAGTAATCTAGAATCCGATCTTTAAACTCTCACAATAAGAGAAAACAAAACTATGATGATCGAATGAAAGTATCCTTTGGTTTTGAAGCACCATTCCAAGTATAATCTGTTTTCTGATAAGAGCTCACTTATATAGCGTTGGGGTTTGCTTGGAACATGTCTACTCCACATCAGCATGTACATTGGTAGATTGCAGTGTACAAAGATAAACACCGCAGAGCTCTTTTAGATTGCGGAGAGAGGGGTTGGCAAGTTTGCAGCAGCTTCAATGCGGGGCTTCTCTTTCTTTTCCATCCTAATCTCTCACTAAATCTCTTGGTAAAGAGGCCTGATTGGTTAAGCGAGCGATGTAAGACTTGAAGGGTGTAAACGATGATACTTTGCAAATCGACAGAGACAGAGAAGGTGATTTGGTTAACTCATTGAGGACTTCGCTTGTTCATCGAGTTCGATTGATAAAACGCTTCACATTTGGTTCGTTTGATGGTTTGTTTTCAGGGTACAACACTTGCTAACCACTTTCAACTTCTTCATGCATGGCGAGACGAGTTCCGGAAAATTGAGTTTTTGAGGACCACCTTGGGTTCTCAGTGCATAAACCGGTTATCTCATCAATCCATACCAAGTAAATTCGATTAGAATACAACATCGATTGAGTCGGCAAGAATAAAACTTGAAACTAATCAGAAGGGCTTCATGAAGGTTTTGATATACTTGAAGACTTTACTCACTCTTCAAATCATGAATCACCTTTCGATTGCTGCATTCTCATTTCCCCTCCTTCCAAACCTATTCAGATCGACGACCAAGCATATATCGAGTTCGCTAAGAGCTGATGAAGTGATTGGGTTGCAAAATTCCAAAATCGTTGACATCACATCTTTGTTCATACCTCGCAAAATTACCTCACCATCCTCAACTGTCACACGACCCCCAGGCCACCGCCAGACCATGACATACACCCAAACAACTCAAGAAGTCACATCTCCGTACATACAACTCCGCAATTCACTAGAATTCACCTCCAGAGTCCGCATTGTAGACCATTTCCCACTTCGTAAGAGATGGTTGAGGTTCATCTGTCTTTTAACCTTGAGACAAGATGCCTAAAATCGAATTTCAGGCGAGTTTAAGTATGCAGAATGATCGTGTTTCTATATATCAGAGGCAGTATTATACACAACCAGTTGAAGTACATTGTTTTGTAACGATGATCATATAGTACCAAAACATCTGCATACATTGTACGTATTACTTGAATTAAATCAAGGTAAGGATTTGATGAGGATTGACTTGTTCATAGTGAGGGTTCAAAATTGATGAGAACAAAGACAAGGAACGTCATCACTTTGAAAGATTTTCCGTTTTGCTTGTATTGTAAAGATAAGAATTAGTAGGTCAAGGTTGATCTATAAGGTCATCGTCGACAGGTGAGGCAACGTCCAAGCATATTTCACACGTCAAGATCCGTTGAAACTCGATCCTTTGTACGTGCTTAGGATCGATCAAGTCATTTACCTTTTTTATATGTACAATAAAGGAGATATGAATCTTGGTCGTCCAAAAGCTGGTACTTGACTTAAAGGAAGGTAAGGCTTCAGTGGTTATCAACTGAGAGAGAGAGGGATGATATCATGACATTGACTACTTGTGCTAAGGGAAAAAAATCACTACGATGACGAAAGGAAAAGTGAACCTGTTCATGTATTGTAAGTTCGGAGTTGGTCAAGATAAACTTAAAGAAAAAAAACTTTTAAAGATTGTCTGTCGGACGTCCTACCAATCATGATAAAGATAAGAACCAACAGGTCAAAGTTGATAAGGACATCGTCCCCTGATAACATCAAGACTGGGTTAGATAAGTACGTGATCATCATCATGTCAAGGTTCGTTGAAACTCAATTCTATTACGTTATTAAGGATCAACTGATCCATTTACCATTTCTTTATCGTAAAAAGAAAATATCATTGACTTGATTATGAAACATGATAAGAAAAAATTGAAAAACCTACTGCGTTGATGATCTCAAACATTTCAAGCATCTATACATTGATAATCTGTTCCAACGTCATTCACGAAGCTTAAATATATATTGACTTTACTTTTTGAATTTGGTGTAAGATAAACTGGTTGGTTTTAATAACGCAGTCAATCGATTCAATTTCCGGCTCGTTTTGTCTCCTCACGAGTCGGAGTAATTTCGGAGAATCTCGGAGACACATCTTCATTCTGGTGCTTGTGAGTAGAAACTCTTGATTGGCTTTTAAGCTTCTGGATTTGTAGACAAAGCTTGTTGTGTTTATTCATCTTAATACTTAAATCAAAAGAAGTCTAGAGCTTTGATTTAGATTTGAGAAACCTGTTGGGCTCTTTGGTTCTTGGAAAAAATCTATAGGGATATCTTTTACAATCGCTTTTGGTGAGATAAAACTCGGTTGATCATTCTCAAGTTTGAACACAAACCAGCAAATAAATTCTTGATCAATTGATTTTCTCCTTCAATAGATCAAATTCAAAAATGAAGTCATATCAAATATGGATATCTTATTACCTTTTTATGATCTATACATTAATCAACTTATCTACTTCACATCCATTAAGCTTGATTAAAGAGAATGGATTGCTTGACATCAAGAAGATGGATCATCAACTTTCTTGCAGTGAATCTCATGATCAAATCAACAACTTAAGTAAAGGTGATCAATTTCATTCAGCTGACTTGAAAAGGGAAAACGAAGTTGTCAGACCTTCACCCTCAGGAGTTCATATTTCGAAACCCAACAAAATTGATGAAGCACCAGGAAGGATGGAGGACATAGTTGCACCAAAGGATGATGACTTGATGACTTTGAAAGATCAGTTGAAGAAAGATGAACAAACTGCAATGGAAAAAAGTAATAACAAAGAGCTCAAAAAGACATGGTTACGAAAAACGCTTGAATTGATACTACTTCCATACAAATCAATCAAAGGTATTTTAAAGTGGGTAGGTAATCGAATTCATTCATTAAGAAATCATTCAAATGAACCGATTAAAAAACTAGTAAAAGATCCAAGTGAAGAAAAAAAGATGATCAAGAAGATTAATAGATGTGAGTTTGATGAGTTTAAGGAAGAATCAAATTCAGAGAAAACTCATTTGAATGAAGTAGATGAGATTGAACGTTCTGAATTGATTGGATCTAAAGGTGAAGGAATCATTGCGGCTATGAGGCACAGGAAAAAGTATGCAACTGCCCAAAATTCAATGTTGTCTAAACTTTCTAGACCTGATGATGAAATGAAAACTATCATTCATAAAGAAAATGAAAAAAAAGAAAATCTTTTAGATATGGATGGAAGGTTTTTGGAGTTTAATAGGAAAAGAAAACAGATAGAAGAAAATGATGAATTGATTCAAAAACAATCAAAATCATTTTTAGATGAAAAAATTGAAAACAAATCCAATCAACTTTCAACTTCAACAGATCAAATTAAACTATCCAATTTATTCAATCAAGGAAAAGGTTTAATGAAATCCACTTTTGGTGATGATGGATATATAAGAAAGTATGCCAAGAAATGTTCAAACCTTCTTGAAAGACTTGCAGGAGATGATGAAGAAATGTTCAGAAAGTATCAAGAAGAAGAAAAAGGTTTTAAAAAAGGTTTAAATCAAATCCAACACTTTGATCAATTACATTTGACTATTGAAGAACCTTTGATTGATATTCATGATGAATTGAATCAATTTTCCTTGAAGATCAAGTTACCTATGTTCAAAGAATTAAAAATGAATCAGTATGATGACTTTTTGTCTATACTTGCTAAAAATTACCAGTTCAGATTGATTGAAGAAGAGGAGAAGGAACACCAAGTTACAGGGCCGGAATATGGTTCAACTTCCAAACAAGTATTAATTGATGTACACACTAAACAAAGGTCAAGAGCTGAAGGGGTACTTGAACATCCATTGGGAATTGAAATTGATGACCCATTTCCAAATGAAATCATCAGAAAAAAATTAGATTCACATGATTTATCTACCAACCTTCAATTTCATACCGAAAATAAAATTCCTAAAAGCTCATCTGATTCTTTGATCAAATCATTTTATCCAAATTCTTTGATGTCAATGTGGAAAAGACATCAAAAGATGAGAGCATTAGATCCATTATACGCTTTTGTGACGTTAAAGAAAGATTTATTGATGTCAAAGTACCATTGGTTCGTCAACAAATTTAATAAAGAGAACCAATCAGGAAGCCCAATATATAAAGTAAAAAATTTAGCAGGTAATCAGATTTCTGAGATAACAGATTTGAAGATGAGTGTCGAGCATGAATTGGCAAAGTCTTCTGGTATGAGTGGACTTGAAGGATTTGAGAAATGGCCCAAAACAAGTTCAACACAAATTCCTCAAAGTGAATCTGTTGAATCATTTTCTCCTACAATAGATCCAATACAAAATTTACTTGGAAAGTTTGGAGAGATTTTTAAATCCAGAGTGATGAAAACCAAAGACATGAGGGTAGATTTAGGATTAAGTAAATTGAAAGGAAACTTGAAAAGCCGTCTAACCAATATTTTCAAGTCAAAGAAAGATTGGTTTAGAGGAAAAGATGTGGTTCCTAAAGGAAAAAGAAATGGTTATACAAGAGAAAGACTTGATCAAGCAAGAAGAACAATTAACAGGGTTTTAGGTTATCAGAAAGATCTTGATGGTGAAAAAGATTTTAAAAGTCATAATGAAATTGTTCCACATATAATTCAGCAGGAAAAATCCAATGAGATGAGAATGATCACTGCAAAAAATGAAATCTTTGATTGGGCTAATGCGCTGAAATCACAAAGGGATAAAAGAGCTAGGGAAGTTTCAAACAAATTGATTTTACCTCTCTTCACAATCCTTAAGGATAAAACCAGTTGGTTATCTTCTGAGATGGATGTATGGAAGTTGAAAGTTTTGAAAAAAGTCTTACACCCTCAAAAGTTAAACAAAGAGCCAAAGCTCTTGCTTACATTACCATCACCTCAAGTTAAACAACCTAAGAAAAGAAAAATAAGTAAAGTTAATTATTATCATGAGACACAGAAAAAGATAAGAGTCAACAGAGTTTTGAATTCCATACAATCTTCAGATGAAAAGGAAAAGGTAGAGAAAGAGGAACAAGAAGTGAAAGAGACTACAGGTGATATCATTTCAGATGCAGAGGAAATTGAAAATCAGAATGAAGGTAATACAAAATCTTGGAGACTATCATATCTTTTGAGTCCAATAATTAAAGATCGTGTAGAATTCTTTGAGAAATTGAAAGAAATCAATCAATGAATTCTTGATACAAAACTTAGAGTAAATGTATGTACATAGTCTCATCATTTTTCACTGATTCATTTGAAAGATATCCCCTGTCAATGATATAATTGCCTTTTGAGATCTATTGTGAAAAGGACTATTTAGAGCCCTCGGAGCGGTATCCGGCGCCCCCTCTCGGGTCGGACACCAGGCTACAAACAAATCAGGCGCCCCTTTTTAGAAAGAGGGGCTCCCTATTGGGGCTCCCACATTATTTATTTCATCTCCGTTATCCTCCATTGTTGCTCGAAGAATTTACTCTTTTGCATGTACCCGGCATACCCTTAACCTTAAAGGAACTATCTGAAGTGAGCAAAGTACAAGACTGAGCCATTGTCACTTTGATGATAGTGCGATGAGCTGAGCTCGATAAGCACACAAGACCGTATGCATTGGCATGAAGATATCTTAAATTAACAGCATAGATAGACATAGGGGTTTCATACAAGGATATTGGTCATACAACATAAAATGATGCATAGGTAGATGACAGATCCTATTGACTGGAGTAAAGAGATATGAAGCAAAAAAAGGAGATCGTTGTCGCCTTGAATATGTTAGCTCAACTCTACTCCTTTGAGTTCAAATTGAGACTGTCCGAATCAAAAAAGAATATATCGAGAAACGTTTTCAAGCTGACATCTGTCTTGTATGAGTAAATTTGATGACTCATTCAGCTGGGCCCTTGAGATTGATATCAAATTCCTGAAAAACAAGTGCAGAAATCAGTATAAGCAATGATTTGGTGATATATACAAATGAAACTGTTTGAACAAACCAGATTTTTTCATCGCAAGTTGATTGGTGAGCGAGACAAGATTGAACACCATACGGTTCAAGAGCTTTGATTGATTAATGATCAAGAACTTCAACTTCAGGATCATCAAGTTGTGGGTTTTGCTTTCAAGCCGTCTCGTTCAAAAGGCCTTCTTGAGATTTGATCTAGCGGGATTGCACAGATATTTTCGAATCTTATCAAACTGGTTTCTTGTGTCTATAAATGTGAGTTAGATTTTCATGCTACTCATCCCAAATCCAACAGATACACTCCATTCTCTGTGAAAAGACTTGATGTCACATAGGTGTTGATCAATCTTGAATCTTCATTGCTGCAATCCTTCTTTTTCCATGTTTTGATTCTCAAATTTTAAGGTTGTTGCTACAAGGCTATTGGAATGAAGGCGTGCAATTGTTGTTGTGATAGTGTAACTTATCATGGTAAGTTGATGAGCGTGATTCAAGAGAGTCAGAGGTTGTTGGCATGTGTATGAAGTGGTTCAAGGTTGTTGGTGTCGGTTTGAAGTTTGGAGATGTGATCAGTGCAAAGAGGGAACAGGGAAAAAGTAAACTCCGACATGGGAAAAGAGTTCGAGATAGGGGAGAGGGGACCTGTCACCTCCTACATGTGTATATGCGTATGCACTACTTTCATGAGAGTCAAGGGGCCCAATGTCCGTGCAGTCATGGGGCCGGTCTGGGCACAAAAGAACTTTGAAGCCCTTTCATTTGTTTCAGTGATCTTTGTTGCCCCATCATGGGTGAGGGGGCATCAAAAAAGTAAATTAAGGGCGCATATGAGAAGTTTTGCCCGCTTAAGGGAGCCCTCAAGGAGCCCTCAAGGTCCGACTGTGCGAAATATAGGCTAAAAACAGTCGGGTGTGATCGGGTCACGCGGGTTTTGGTGAAACCCCGGGGGGCTCCGGATATCAGCCGAGGGGGCGATAAATAGTGGGATCCTTGTGAAAAATGAAAGGTGGGTCACACAAGAAAAGACAAGTTGAGATCCCTACAATGAACAAAGTTCCAATTGGTTACAAATGAAGTAATCATTTTGCCTGTCCTTCTGACCCTAGTACTATTGATATATCTATGGTGTTCAAACCTCAAAATTAATTCATGCAGGTTTTGTGCAAGTTCTGTGCCAGATATGAATAGAACTTGCACGGAACTTGCACAAAACTTGCAAGAGTCGGTCTCGCACGGTTTTTGCACGGTTTGAACACAATAACTCGGGTTGTCAAAAAAATTAATGTGCAAGATTAGTGCAAAAAATCTTGCACGGATCTTGCACAGATCTTGCATGTCGGTCTTGCACAGTTCTTGCACAGGTTTGAACACCCTAATCATTTGGGGATGGATATGTCGATGATGGAATCAGTTTGATTTTCTGATTTAAAAAAGGAAATCTTCATATAGCTTTCCCGTAAGTATACCTCCTTCCAAATGTAACAAAAATATGGTGAATAATGCAACTTGTGAGTTTCATGACTCTTGAGTCTTAGATGTGAGGTCATTTATATATATCAAGCTTAGTAAATTGCATTTTTAACCAGAGGAGAGTGTTGTTAAATATTTTTGTAATTTAAATGAATTCAATTTCAAAAACACTTGTCCAATTCTGAACAAGTTTTCCCTCAAAAAAATTCGGCGCTTCTCAACTTTGGCAAGCATGATGCAATCTGAATCGACTGTATGTAAAATTGTACATACATATATTATATTGTATTTATAGGTGGGCTGGAAGGCTTGAATGTAGAAACTTGATCAAATCGGTGGAGAATTTGAACTTTCTAAGATCTTCCATCTATCCACGAATCACCAGAAATTTGAGTGATCCAGTAGGTCTACGTGATCATTCAAGTCTTGTTCCCTTTTTCCAAAAGCTGATTCTTTGAATCTGATCTTTCAAGTTCATTCATCAAGCCCAACCCAATATAATAACACATTTCTTCATCCAATCTATTCACACTCTTTTCTCCTTTCTAAATTCATTTTTCCAAATCCCAATGTTATTCTTCATACTTTCAGTTTTCTTCTTGGTTTCTATGAATCTCGTTGAGATGACCCTTACCAAGTCTCCTACCTACAAACATCGAAATATCAAACGTCAAGGAGGACAAACCATGAGTTGTTCATTATATGATGACGCTCATACTGAAGGAGCATGTGAGTTTTTTCCGAATCATCTTGGATCGTAAAACAAAAGCCTAAGCTGATCATTCCTTTCATCAGGGTGTAACCGTTCTCATATGTGTGTTGGTGGTTGCGAAGGTCCTTATATCAGTAAGTAACTCATTCAAGATTTCCGTCATTAGCTTTGACATATCGATTACCATTCATAGCCGCAAAGGATTGTTTAGAGATCAATGAAAATACCGACGCTTTGGGCACCCCAGTGGTATCAGGAGTTGAAATCATTCATGTGGAGAGCGTTGTGTGTACTGTTGCTTATGATCATTATGCTAGGGGAACAAAAGGTAAGTCATCATCGAGATGAGCTTGATTGATTGATTGAGCTTCTTGAGTTCCTAAACCAACACTGAAGCCTTTCTGAACTTCTCACTCTTTTCTTAAAACAATAGCTTGTAATACGGATACTAAGACTTACTCGTGTAAGGGTGAACCTATGGGCGGAAGTCACGCAAGTAAGCTGAAGTCCAATCCTTTATCTTCTTAACCAAAACAGAAGCATGAGTGAAATTACATAGATCACTGATGACTTTTTTCTTCTCAAATCAGTCTGTCATAATTGTCTCGATACCAGTCGTTTACTTGACCAAATGATGATGGAACACGAATAAACCATTCTTGCGACTTGCTATCAAAACTTTCTTCACGTTTCTCATAGATGAGATTCATCATATCATAAGTACTCTGACTCTCTTCTAAGATATCAGTTCAATTCTTTATGTGTGTCAGGTACATGATTTGAGTGTCTATCTCCTACATATCTCATGTTTCAAGTTTTTCAAAAAATCATTTAAGACCTTTAGCTGAACTGTGATTCAGTGTAATACCACTCCTTTATCCCACTTTCTTTCTACTTATTAGTCAAATGACTATCTTTATCCTTTTTGTTTTTGTTTTCACTTTGATTTATTCTTTCAAGGACCCGAATCCTGAACGCGGGGTTTTTTATCAAAATTTATTGAGTGGGATTATATTACATTTGTTGAAGTTAGTTGCAGGGATGCTTTTTTATTTATTTTAGACTTGGGTTGGCTACTCTCCTTGTGAGCAAGAAGTGATTTTCTCTCATCAACTGAGAGTGAGGTGTGTGATCAGGTATAGAAAACTTCCTGTTACGCTTTAAGTTTCAATCAACATTGCCCAAATCTGTTTGAACTTTGCAGTGATGAAGTATGTATGATCAAACATCTTTCACATTATCACAAACATTCAAAATCAACCAAACTTAAACCAAGCTTGATCTTGATCAAACTCCAATTCCATTAACCAACAATCCTTCCCTCCGATCCCAAATACCTTTCAAACCTCGCAAAACATAGTCTCCTCTTTATCTGATTCTCATACAATGCAAACCACACTGTCACAACTCAAAACGCCTATAAATATTCCTTCACGTAAAATAATTCATGTAAAAAACAAAGTAATTGCACCATAAACAAACTTCACCCTGCTTTAAAAAAATCAAAAAAAAAAATCGAAAAAAAACATAAAAAAGAGATAATATGAAACCCATAAAGAATTTTTTAATACAAACAAATTCTACCAAAAATTAATTATAATCAACAAAATCTCTCTTGATAGTTTCTTGTTCAAGTGTTTATCTAAAACTCCAAAACCTATCATCATCAAAAAAAAAAATAACCAACCCAAAGTAATAAAGATATAAATAAATAAAAAAGAATATTTTCTCAGGCGGTCTTTTTCTTTGGTTTTTTTTCATAATCCAAAAATCTCTTCTCTCTTTTCCAAAACCAAAGCTTCAATCCAACCAAACAATAAACTTTCCAACATCTTTTCCCATCCATCTTCACCTCTTGAAACCACTTTCGGTTCGAACCCTTGAGATTTAATTAAATATCTCAATTTCAAAGCTCTACGAAGATGATGATGAAACCCAACCAAAGAAAAAAAACAATCAGTTTCGTGTGAATTCAAGAGAAAACAAAGAACTTACGCAGCCCAAACTCTTAAATTATCCATCCTTCTGTAAGTCAATCCGATTCGTTCGTTCGGATCAGAACTAGAACTAGAATGATTTTGATTCTGATTGGAATGAGATGTGATGATAGAAAGATTTCTTTGTTCAAGTTCAATAACATTATGTATACTTTGACTAGGAATAAATCCCCAAGGTCGATGAGACTGTCTCAGAGCGATATTATAAGCTATACAAACTAACATTCCATCCCTAAATACCGTCCCCGCCCAACAAAAAAAAAAGTAACCTCTTCAGTGTATGTACAGATGTGAAGGGATGATTGAAAGGCTTACGATAAACATTTTAGGAAATCGGTTCGTGATTCGATAGGTGATTTTAAATGAGAAAGATGATCAAATGGTAAAAAGAATCGAAGACATTCGTATGCTCTTATTAACTTCTTTAGGCCCCGATCTTCTTCATTTGCATTCTCTTCTAGTTCTTCTTCTACTTCTTCTCTCGCCCATTTCTCTAATGGATTCTCTTCATCTTCTTCTTCCGCTATCTCTTCTTCACTCTCTTCTTCTTTTTCTTCTTGGATCGAGATCCCTGGTACACCCGTTTCATTAGGTTTAGAAGAATTAAACATCTTCTTAAACTTATTCTGTTGAGTTTTAATCAAAGGTAATCCTAATCCGATAGAATTTCCACTCGATTTATGTTTCAGATTAGGATTAGGATTAACAGATTGAAATGAAGATGGACGTCGATTGATAATCGTAACACCTTCTAGAACTCCATCAACAGCTTCAAGCCATCTTTTCACCACCATAGCTTCTTGTCTCACATCCTGTAATCCAAGATCCGATCGATAATCCCAACTTAAAGCAGGTAACAAATTTGTCGAAGTGGAGATAGATGAAGTCGAATCTTCTGTACTTGTGTCGATTATCAAAGGTGGTGTGTCTGATGAAAAATCAGGTGAAGAGGATGATGATGAACTTGTGATGGTTGATTGGAACGGTTCGGTTGGGGTGGCTGATCCGGGAATCCGGTACCTGAATTCGATTTCTTTTAAACATCCTAAAACGTCCAATGAAGTTCTTCTTAACACACTTAATGGATCTTCTTTACTTTCTTCAACTTGATGATTGTTATTATTATTGTTAGTTTGATGGAATTTAGATGGAAGTCGTTTTTTAAAAAGTGCAAATGGATCAATCAAAGAAGCTCTAGAGAAAGGTTTATGAGACGAATGATGAGCCGAAGCACTAGTAGACCTAAACGGATTCAAAACCGATTTCGAAATCCTAGGTCTAGCAGAAGTAGATAATTCTAAATGAGAGATCCTACTTTCCAAACCACCTTGAGTTGAACCTGGTTTTGAAGTAGATTCAATCAAATCAAGATCCGGTAAAGTAAGGATAAACTTTTGAACCGATCGAACCGCTCCGGTAGTAAGAGCCAAAAGATTGACCACAAAATCATCTTCAGTAGGTCTTAGAGCTGGACTCGTACTATTCGAAGTTCTTTCTTGATCTGAAATTGATCGATTCGATTGAGCTGATGAAACTCTTCTCATCGAAGTCAATTCAATCAATCCCCAACTCTCACAAACTTGATCTAATTGATTCATGACTTCTCTTCGGGCACTTTCTAAATCGGTTAGGTTCGGTAACGCTCTTCCGGGTGGAAAGTATGGTTGACTTGGCATAGGTGGGGGTGGTAAAGGTGTGGGTAATTCATCAAACTCTTCTTCTTCTTCTTCTGTTAAAGTTGTCGTCGTACCTGGAATGGCTAATACTAAATTTTTATTTTGTCCAGGTCTACCCAACAAAAACAAAACAAATACAAACAAATCAGTCTTTCAACGTCTTAAAGTTCATCAAAACGGATTTAGATTGTGTTTTTCAGGGTGTGGGTGTTTAGGATAATAAATACCTATCTTTACTTGCTAAACCGTGTTTTACAAAATAATGTTGTAAATGAGCAATTGAACCTAAAGCCATCACCGAATCCCTTTTAGCAGCCGAACGAGAGAATTGTCTTGGAGTTTGAGGCGTATAATATGCTCTACGAGATCTAGTTGACATTCTTGAATCTGTGATTCGTGTGGTTGAGAAATCATCTTGGTTTGAGCTTGTAGTTGTGGTTGTGATGTTGATTTGGTTTGATGATGATGATGATGATGGTTGAGGGAATGGGATATTATTGTTTGATGATGATGATGGTTTGGTATTTGATGACATTTTGTTGCTTGTTGCTTGATGAATGAATGATAGTTGAGTGGTTCTTGAAGAAGTGTTGTGGTCCAATCGGTTTTAAATAAAGCTTGGTGGTAAGCTTATCTTAAGACTTTACTTAACTTAACTTAAGCATGGTGTGTTGGTAACGATGAATTTCTCAATTCAGGACTCACTCACTCTCACTCACACGCTTGGGGGCTAAAATACCACAAAGCTTGAAGAAGGCTCATGCACTTCCAGCATTAAAGAGGTTCCCAGATGGGAATATGGGTCCTAGTGATCAGATTCCCATTCTGCTACTGTTACACAGTTCCATGAATATTGCCTGAGTAGCCATTGTGATATATGTAGTCAATATTTTGAAATGTGTGTCTCAATCTGAACAAAGTTACAGCATGTATTACACATGATTTTCTTATCTAGATGATCAGATAACTGAGCGGACCTGTATGTAGCTGATAGCTAAGGATTTACTCAGATGTTTGCACATATGTAGTGTATGCTTTATGGCTCAGATGTGCAGTGCGAGATGATGTGATGCTCCATTCTTCTCTCAATGATATTCCCAGCCTAGGTCATGTTCCGACCAGGGAACCTATTTAATGCTGGCAGTGATGAATCGTGAATCGTGATAGAAGTATACCCCTCATGGCATCGCTATGACTGAACAGTGAACACCAGTTGGTTCAATGCATTGGGCGCGTTTCCCCCTCGAGTAATAGAGGTTGACTTGAAAAGATTTCTCTGACTCTTAAACACAAACTCTTACATCAAAAAGAATGTCCAATCGCCTAAGAATCAAAGAATGATAAGAAGCTATATTTGACAACTATATACATTTCATGAACAAGGATTGATAGGAATCAAGTAAAAAATCACCTAAATTGAAATGAAAAAAAATCAAGAGCATATAATAAAATCATTGAAGGATTCGATAAGTATGTACATGAGTGTTGAAAAAATAAATCATAAATGTTTTTGGAATCAGAGATACGATTGTGGACTTGGAATGACTCATGGTCAGCTTCAGAACACAAAGAAAAAAAGTGAAAAGAAAAGAAGATAATCTAGAATCTTTAATCCGAATCCCAAAAAAAAGAAAATTGATAAATCATATAAACCAGTAAGAGAATGAAGTATAATTGATTTAATCAGAACGATTTGTAAGTTGAAGTTTAGCTTCAAACACTAAACCAAAACACCAAAAAAGAGTCAAGAGAGAAGCCCAAACCAAACTTTTAATAATATTTAACTTCAATGCATCTTTGACAATAGGACTGATGATTTTAGTTAAAGGAGAAAAGACAGAAGTCTTGGGTAGTTCAGGTCTTAGTTTAAACCAAGTTTGATGATGAGACGTTAATTTATTTGATTCTTGAAAGAAGTTTAAGGGGTCTAATTGGTTTGGATGGTTTGCTGATAGGTTTCCATAACTGATTAGGACGGGTGAAAGTCTTGGATGAGTGAGATCTGTTTCTTCAGAATGATCAGATCTAGTAGGTGATCCGAATTTGAAAAAGATTGAAGTGTTCTTGAGCGTGATGAAATTCACTTCATTAGGATCAGGAACTCCTTTTAATAATTCCCAAGAATGGATTTGTCGATACGATCCAAAGAGATAGATGATAGGACAAGTACGATATAAACCTGAAACCAATGTACTCAATGATAGCCAAAATAAAGGAGTGATCAGTAGTCTTAGATATCTTTGTGATGGGTTGATGAGGATTAGGGAGACGATGAGGATTGAGAGGGTGATGCCTGTTAAGCCTAAGCATATTGCAAATGCAATCCTGTGAAGTGATTGATAAGATTGCGCTCGTTGAGTTAGGGACTGTGATTAAGAGCAGGAAGATGAGTTGATAGTTAGTTTACTTACCTACTATCATCAGCATTTCCCTCAGTACGGATCAACCAACGTCTCATACTTTCTTCTAACATCAAAAAAGTTTCTTCTCTAACATGTCGAAAGATTGAAGGATCAGAGGTCACCAAGATATCTAACAGAATCTTCCTTTTAACTTCGTATGAAAGGTTAAGTTCTAGAATCGAGTTCGAATTGAAAAACGTTTGCACTGCAATCGATTTTGAAATAAGTAAATCTTGTGGTAAAGGTGTATGAAGTGAAATGTTGGTATGTTGATTTGAGATTTCGAAATTGATGGGTGAAAATGGTTGATGATCAAATCGAGGACTTCTTGAGGAATTTTTATAACATGGTGTATCTTGTGAGATTTCTTTTGATCTACTGGCTTTTTCGGATGAGTGTTGTGCTAAGCTTTTTTCCCATTGACGATAGTAACGCGTATAATCTTGAAGCCATCTACATATTTTGAAGAAGACAGTCAGCGTCAAGCTTCAAAAGCGCGTTTTATGAAAACCTCATTAGTCTTGAATTGACGTTGAACATACAGATAGAAGAATCTTATAAGAAGGAGCCATGTCAGGTAATAGTATCATGATCAAGCAAAGAATGGATAGGTTCAACAACATCAGTGATCACATCATTTTCATAGAGTTATAGAAAAGCCAAAACCAAACTCACAAATTCTCTGGACTCTTCTCAACATGAATAAGGTAATCTTCAAATTCTTTTAAAGTCAAGGGTGGTAAATGTTCACCTTTTAAAATATCTTTTAACTGAATCTAAAGAAAAGAAAAAACCAAAACCATCAGTGATCTTCTTTATCTGATCGCAAACCAAAGGTGGTGGACAAGATAGGTTATTACTACTCACTTGATTCATAGGTGTACTGATCAGACTTCTAACTTTACGAAAACTACTACTGTTACCATTAATCGATTTAGTATTTCTTTCTAAATCATCAAAATGAGGTTTAAGTCGCCAAAGGTTAAAGAATTTGGTTTGTGGTTTGGTTGTTGATTCACATTTAGACTCAAAGTGAGCGTTATAAGATCCAGCACTCATGATTCGTGAATCCAATAGGTGAAAGATCGAAAAGGTCGGAATTAAAAAAAATTGTATAGATATACTCGTCTTTGTTATAATTTAGTAGAAGTGCGAAAAGAAAATCATCAGAATCACTATAAAAAAATAAAATCAATCTAACGAAGAGTAGAATTGAGATTAGGTTGGTTTTTAGGGAAGAGTGGAAAATACAAATTCAAACGAAAACAATGGCAGAATGACAATCGGTTTTGAACTCGTCATTAGTTTATTACTAACGTGATTTTAAATCTATAACAAAGAAAACGAACCAACCAAAGATGCATTGTAGAACAAAGGCAAAAAAAAAATAAGCAAAGAGAAATCTTTGAAAAGAAGAATAGGTAAGAAGGACCTGATCAACACCATGCAACGGGTCATCAACCTTGGTGATATGTCTCGGCTGAGCTGAAGTTTTGTCTGTACCTGCTTCTTCTGGTCTATGATAGTAAAACCTTTAGATGATGGGCATTCGTCGAGGGAAATATGATATGTTTTTAGCCTTTCTAATTAGCTCACAACTAGATCTTGTGTATCGAATAGAAGAATATTCATCGCATAAGAAAATATTAGTGATCCAAAACTGTCGATACAAAGGGAGTGCTATTTTTTTGTTTGGCAGGAAGGAATTTTCAATCGTCCGATTTATGATCACAAGTGCGGAGTTGATTGTTAAAGGTAAAAGGACACAGGCGTAGTTGTGTCAATCCGGTAACTTGATAAAAAAATTATATTGCAAAGTTGTAGTTCCTGTAGTCTAAAAGCCTATTCACAACATACATCTCGGATGAAAGGTCGCCAGGAGAAAAAGACTGGTATCAGAAGAAACAGATTCGATAGGTAGAATAAAAACAAAGGATGGAGGCCCCCGGCAAGCCCGAGAAGGGGTTCTACTCGAAATCAGCATAGCTCATCACTCCAGGAGTCCAGATCCGCCGTAATTTTTTACAAACTCCTCTCTTCATAGATGGTCCTGACGAACACACTTCTAAAACTGGGAGGCACTTTAGGGCGATATCTACCACAGGCTCTGGGATACTCTTTTTTTTTTGTTCCGGCCTAGACTGCTCACTCGGATATTTTTCGTCATCTTTATCCCCGACTTGGAGTATTCCGAGACCTTCTTAAATAAGCATGTTTCTGACAAAGAGATGTCAAAAACCTCATTATTACAGATTCAAATCTGAATAGTAGAAGACTCCGTGGCTCGTGTGATCAATTGCCAGAGTACCTAATTTATCTCGATAGTCTTTTTGGGAACGACAGTATAACGTCTTGGGCAAGAGGTGTTTTGCGATTATTTCTTGACTTCATCCGACATGCCACCTTAGAGCATCCACTATCGTTACAGTAAATTTTCAGTAAATTTACTGGTCGTGTCTGTAAAGTACACCGTCTGTACTTACAGAAGCACGGAATTCCACTATCGTTTCTGTAAACACCATTCTGCAGCATTTGGTACAGTGGATACTGTACAGAAAAGGCCTTGTCCCACAATCGTGCCTCCAGTAAAGAATCTGCAAGTCTGTTCAGACCTTGGCTCAAACACCAACAGCATTGTCCAATTATCCAGATTTACAAGATGCTGAGATCCATTGTTATCTGATGAATGATCTCAATGTTCACAACTGGGTGGCACAAGGGAACAATATTTGGACACTGACTCCATTTCATTGACTCGATGCCTTTGATTCCACTTTTCTTTACAAACTACTAGGAAGAAAAAGAGATAACAAGCAATGAAATCATAACAAATATCTGATAAGAGAAATATATCTTGAGTGATTGATTTGCGAAAACATTGTATGATGACATTGCAAAATCACACGATGTTTTCATTCGATGAATTCATCCTGATTTATGGAATTGGATTGATGAGAAGGTGAAAGAGTTGAGTTGAAAGACTTGATTGATAAGAAAATGAACATGTTGATCGATGAGAGGATAAAAAAGTTGTTTGATGAGAGCTTGAAAAAGTTGATCGATGAGACGGTGATTGAAATCGAAGAATATGTGATGGTAGAGGGTGATTTTGGGCAAGGTGGTGATGGATCTCGATGGATTCGCTCGATCGATGAGAGGGAAAACTAGATGTTTGATGAGAGCACGGAAAAGTTGATCGTCAAGAGGGTGATTGAAGTCGATAGGTATGTGACAGAGGTGGTGGTGTTGAGTGAGGTGGTGATGGATTTGCTCGGTAGATTCTGTAGATTTGGTGGATACCGATTCGGTAGAGATTCTGCAGAGGTCCAGTAGATTTACTGGAGCTCTACAGATTTTTGACCAATTCTGTAGGTACCGATGTGTACTTTGTACACGATTGGGGATTTTGAGGCTCGGTACTGTAAATTTCAGTAAAATTTACCGTACCGAGGCCGTTTACAGAGACGATAGTGGATGCTCTTATGCGCTTATGAAAAGTTTTGGATATCTTGCTACAGGTTGCCGGGGTCCTACTAAGGTAGCCTTGCTACGTATTTAGATACAAGTTCTCGAACTTCTCGAATCCTCCTAAGGCTATTGAAGGCCTCTACCACGAAAATGCCTTAGCAAACCAATAAGAGAGAACCACTATTGTCCGCAATAATTTTTCTGTCAATACATTCCTTCGTCTCGACATCAAAAATTTCAACACTTTCAAATCAATGATGACAGAAATGATGGTAGAGGATCGACCTCTTTTACCTATGACAATCGATGAACAACCAGATAATACACGACTTCCATCAAGAAGTAAGAGAAATCGAGGTCAAAAAACTGTAAGCCGGATTCATACGACCGATCTACTTGATAAGAAAATTTCTCACTCTTTGTTTTTGTGAATTTGAAGAATCTGCAAAAAAAACCGATTTCATCTACAAACTTCTACATGGGTTTGACAGTGATCGTCGTAATAATGATCGCCACGGGCGGATTCATCATAAAATCGTGAGCTCACTTTGAAAAGTTTTAACCTTTCTTTCCGGTATCTCAAGCCAACGACTGATCTTTATAGGGAAACAGATCAGAAGTATACCACATCAAGAAGAAAAATCGGCGTGATTCACAAATTGGATAAATCTCTCACTGAACCTTCAAAACTTCCCAACTGTAGTAGAACTTTTGTTTATCAATTCATTAGCCCATTTGGATTAGGATCAGAATTGGGTCTCTATGTGGGTTTAGATTTAAAATTACATTCAAGAATCAAACTTGCCTTGAACTTCGAAGCACACAAAATCAGATGTTCATTCAAATTACTTTTCTTTCCAAACAGAGCATGGCGGCGGTCGCTGCTTCAGCTTCCAATTACACAATGGTCCTAGATGATTCTAAATGGGTATATGGAAGACTAAGTGTGAGTCTTCTCCATACCCAAGCTTATCAGAAGAAGAACCACTCATCAGGAATCGAAGGATAGGACTATTTCGATATACCACCACTACCGTGTCGACCACCCTCGAAAGAGACCCCACGTACCGAGTATAAGAACCTAGGTTCAAATCAATCAGATCATGTCTACGGGAATTGGGATCGGTATGTCTAGAGTCTTTGCCAGATTTCCTAGATGCCTAGCTCATTTGTTCCTTAATTGTCCGTTTAGCCGTCAAGGATATACTGAATATGTACTAGGGCTTCTCAATAAACGTGCAGTTGATGCACATTCCGTTTGGAACTTGATGAATCATCGAGAAGAAAGAACCGTCTTACCAGCCACGCAAAACTTACATTACTCACTAAAATCATTATTTGATGCAAAATCAGAAGCGTTTCAACATATTTGGAGACCTAATCAGATGATTTTAGACGAAATAAAAGTTATGAAGAAAAACCTTCATGATAGAATGATAGAATCAATCTCTTCAGAAACTCAAAGAAGGATTGCTAAATCGTCAATCAAGAACTTTGATCCAGATGACCGTATGGCAAAGAAATTGATATCAGTTCATTTCAGATTGGGAGACAAGAAGGCAGAAGTAGAACGTATGAATCCTGCTGGCGTCATAGGTATCACCACTTCATCTCAAAACCCAAAGGCTTTCTTCGAGGTTATCAGATCATTCGTACCTAATTGGAAAAAATCGGAAAGTTTACCTTTGGTCTTTATCTTCTCAGACGATACTAAGACTGCCATAAAGATGTTTGAAGAAGATCAATCATTTTATCCTCCTTCTCAACGTTTTCATTTACTAAGTTCGCCTGACACTGTGAAGCTGACTGATGATGGTTTTGATCAAGCCAAGTTTGATTCATCATCACCTGAATTAAGAAAAAGACTTACAATCTCCTTGATTAGAGATATCACATTCGCCGTTGATAATTCAGAAGCTATCGTTTGTAGTTCTTCTAGTAACATCTGTAATATGATGTTTCTTCTACGTGGATCTGAAGATGCTATTGGACCTCAAGCTTCAATCAGAAGTGTAGACGTTAGATGGTATCCTACTGTTACTATACATGAGATGAATCAATGGAGTCTTGATATGATCAAGAATAGGAAAGAGATCTTGGAAATGGCTCCTGGCTTGGCAGCTGATAAGAAAAATTATATATATCTTTGACACCCAATTTTTTTCGTACGTCAATCTTTTACTTTTACTTATACTTTCAAACTTGTTGGTTGACTTGTTTCATTTATCGTCGCATTCCTCTTATATCACAGTTCTTCTACATTGCATTAACGTATCTTGTAAAAAAATTCAACAAAGGAACCAAAACGTGAACATTCTTTCACAAGCAAAACCTCACCAGAGATGCTTTTTTCAATCATTTAATGACAATGTAATCTTTTTCCAAATCTTAAAACCAAAACACTTTCCCTTGTAATATACCCAGACTTGAAATACTATGCGAGTGAGAACAATGATCATTTGACATGCAAAAGGCGCGAGGCAGACATCCTGACAGAGTTTTATCTCCTTGTTTTCAAGTCACAGCTTGTATTTCCGGTCAAAAATCACCGTTAAAATCTCATCATGAGCTTGATATGTCAATTGAAACTAAAAATCTTTCTGAGAGAACAAGAAGCTTCAAAATTGGATGCGACTCAAGTCTCCTGATTTGTTTTTCATTCTGATGAGCCTTTTTTACTATTCAAAGAGTTTGCAAAAAGATACCTTAAGGTTTGGCTGGAAGAGGGATGATTATCATCTGTGGCCGCTTTATGTTCTTCTCAGGGTATATGTACAACATTTTTTGTTTATTGTCTTCAACAGTATTACAATCAAACCATCATAGCCTTTCAATCTTAGCCTGAAGTCTGCCTATGCCCTCACTTCCCTCTATAAGCCTTGACTTGAGGTAAGCTATTGCCAGGCTTATCGTGTTTTTCAGTGATTGTTGTCTATTGGTATCAGATTAGTTCGCAATATAAACCTTTGTAAGCATCTGAAAATAGTCATTGATTAATAAGTTGAACAACCTCCATAGTATAAAGAAGCTCTAACAGTACATGATTAAATGGCTTAAGGATCCATCAATAAAAAGAGAGTCGTATTTTTACATTCTACATTTCACATACTCATAACCTAACATTGTAAAAACTCAATATATATATATATATATAACAAAATTTACCACTGCAAGAAGAAGTTACAAAAAAGTCCTTTATATCCTTATTAAACAATAATTCTTATCAAGCATAAAGAATCAAGTAGGTGGTAAAACAATCAACGAATCATCCGAATCACTTTCATCTTTATCATCTTTACCAACATCATCAACAGTAGACTTATCCAAACGTGAAACTTCCTCAAGAGTAAGAGACACTTGTGTCTTTTTCTTTAACATACCATTCTGTCTAGCACCATGTTTAGCACCAACACTTAAGGTATCAGGTCCAAGTTTTCTTATTGGTCCTTCTTCTCCCAAAAGGTCTAAGAAATTACATGATTCTTCTTCGGTTTTGGGTTTGGAATTACTTGTTGAAGCCTCTTTAGTAGGATTATGTCCAATCCCTTCGACCAGTGTATCATCAAAAGTTTTTCTTGCTCGAGTAGCTATATTTATAGAAAACCAAACTCAATGAAGTAATTGATCCAATGCGGAACCAAAAAAACCAATACTTACGAGCTTTACTAGAAGACTGACTACCAGAAGCATGCGACGAGCCTTGATCAACTCCCTTGAGTTTCTCTGATTTAGCCTTCAATAGACGTTTAGCATCTAGTAAATATTGATCTCCCAAACTCTGATTTTTCTTCACTTCACCATTCCCATTTTTCTTAACTTCACCATCAACATCTTTCTCTAAGATCGATTCCTCAAGTTCTTTCTCCGATGCTTCTCTCTTCCTACGTCGTCTTATTGCATCCAACTTTTCCGTATCGATTGGTTCATCCCACCTAGGTTTTTTACTTACGGCTGGATTGATGTTTTTCGGATTTGATCGATTCCCTGGACAAACATACGTCCTTTCACCATCAATCACTCGCATACCATTCTTGTTGGCTGGTAGTAGACCTGTCTTCTTAACAGGATCAAACTTTGCTTTTCCATTCTGTCCGTGTTTGCGCATTCCAGCAGGGTTGAATTGAGCCCCA
Source organism: Melampsora larici-populina 98AG31 (assembly GCF_000204055.1). Classification (NCBI taxonomy): domain Eukaryota; kingdom Fungi; phylum Basidiomycota; class Pucciniomycetes; order Pucciniales; family Melampsoraceae; genus Melampsora; species Melampsora laricis-populina. The sequence continues at coordinate 74,522 of NW_006768796.1, read as the reverse complement.
ACATGTTTATTCATTCCAGAGTTTCTAAGTACGAGTCAAGAGAAGTCAGAGAACGGTTAGATCAATCGAGTAAAGTCAGAAGTCAAAAGGAAAGCTCAAGAGTGAAAGTAAAAACTTACGAAGAAAAGAATTCAGCACGACCAGCTCTGGTTTTGTTAATTTGTCGCTGTAAATGAAATTCACAAACTGGTACACTTTTGGTCACATCTTCTTGATTTTCCGGATCAGCCGAAATTCTCAAATCACACCAATTTCCACAACCTTTACCTGTATCTAATCTTTTAGCCGTACAATTACCTAAATCTTTAGATTTACCAATCACCATAAAACTATCTAATTTTTCAGGTGTAATCGTTAACACATTGGAATTACTATGGAGTGGATTTTTTTCATATGGTCTTGATTTATCACTTTTGGATTCAAGATTGCAATCAAGGTCCCAGGTTGTTCTTTCCAAAATTTCTCATATGCTCCTCCACTACCACCTCTATATACTTTGTGAATTGTTGGATTTCCATTGATGTCTATTGTGTCTGTTGAGCTGACGTCTTCGGCTTCAAATAAGATCATGTTGATCATCCCGCTACCACTTTGACTGATACTCTTGCTTGACATATCAATTAATTTGAAGTTGATGTAATGTCTACGTTGTCGGATTCGACCACTACTGAATTCAGCATCATTAGTCGCTTGTTGTACATCTTCATCCCGACGAAGACATTCGGATAATTCATCATCTTCTCCTTCAGGAACCCGAGCAGCTTTTCCCTTTTGTTTAGAACCAAGAGATTTGCTTTCGGAAGGAGGCAGCTGAGAGTTTTGGGGATTGGTAAGCTTCAAGTCTCCCTTTTCACCAATGACCGCAAAAAGGACCCAATCTCCAATCAAGGGTATATCCCACTCCGTACCACCCTTTGATTTGGAATCATCAAGTTTCCTAATAATGTTGTATAATTCATTGATTCTAACAATATGACGTCCATATAAATGATCTTGAAGATCCTCATGACTTAAATTCCTTTGTCTTAATCTTACATTCGAATTCGGTTCTAAAGTCGAAAAGATAGGATCACCAATTGGAGGTTTAAATTCAACCGGACCAATCGGAATTTCCGCTCGTACTGTCAAATCTGCCTCTCGTAAACCAGTTGAAGATTTGTTGTAAGGTTCCGCATCATTTAGAGTCGATCTTGAACTACTAGGTTGAACTACATGTTCTGGAACTGAGGCTTTGATTCGGTTTGAACAGAAAGGTGATTGTTGGGTTATAGGAGCAGATCTTGTGGGATTCGGTCTAGGGTCTAGAAATGATGTGTTTCGTGGCACGGCGCGCACAGTAGCACTGATTTTCAAATTCTCCCGTACTGCCTTCATACCATCCAATAATGACGATTTGGGTCGGGCTATTATGTAGATGGATAGGTTATGAGAGATTTATGAGTAATGACGCATCGATATTGATTGTAGGAACTCGATATGACAGGAAACAAGAATCTCGCCATACCTGTCATGAGAAGTTCTCTAGCCACTAGGACATTCTTTGAATCCTGAAGAGCTGTTCGAGAAGATCCAGCAGTAGGTCGATGAGTTGACTTTGACGATGGCTGATCTCTTGAACTTCTCTCTTCACTCTGGACACTCTCGAACCGTTCACGTTTTTTCTTACCTATAAACAATTAATTCAAATCAGACATTTTAGAAACCCAAACATACGATACTTTCTCGAATGAAAACTTACGTGGAGATGGACTACAAGGTACAAGTACATTTGATGCACGTTTCTTGCTTTCTTCTTTTTGTTTCAAATCTTCTACATATTGTTTTAATCTTTCGATTTCAGCTTCTGCATCTTCTTTCGATTTTAATGAGATTGTTGACACTTGAGGTTCTTGAACTGTTCTAGAAGGGAACATCAATTCGGTATGTTGAAGGTCAGAGTGAGTTGAGGGTGGTGGTTGTTGGTTAGTTTTCAGAGGTTCTTGTTGCGTCGCGTGTTGATAAGCAACGATCACGTGATATATATTCATGCCGAGCTAAAATGACGTGACATTTATCTAGGGGTATGACCCGGCCCTGGCCCTGCCCGGCCGAGTCTGCCCGAGGGGTTTTGAAGTCATCACGGGGCTCGGTCCGGGGCCCTAGCCCTAACCTGATGATAGAGCCAAAGGCCCTGTTCCAGGGCCACTCGGGGCCAGGGCCGCCGTAAAATCCTGGCCCAACAAAGGGGTGAAAGGGTTGTTGAGACACCTTCCACCCCTTTTCCGCATACCCTCGCACCCTTTCACACCCCATCATCCACCCCAATGTCACGACGAAGCCTTCGTCGTGAGGTCACCGATCCACAACCCACCACCACCAACACCAACATGTCCACCACCTCCAGTACGACTTCTAACTCAATCGCACCATCCGACTCAGTCTCCGCGGTGGCTAGTGCCGTCGAATCCGAACATACTGCCACCAACCGTACCTCTTGGGTGTGGCAGTATTTTTCAACCGTTACGTTCAGGGACGGCACCACCTCAAATGTCTGCCGTGCCAACAAAGGTCGTGTTGACACAGTTCCAGACTTGGAGGCCCCTGTTGTTGTGTGTCAAGATCCGATCGCCATCGATAAGACTGGAAGTACCAAATCTATGAGCCGCCATCTCTTGCGTGCTCATGGCATTGTTGCTCCGATCGACACCTCTCAACAAACCCTTACAGCCTTTTCTGCAAGTGGAAAGACTAGTAGTGTAAGTATATTTGTTTTCAAATTTTTATTCAAGTTTTGTCATACTTTCCTTTTTTTTTCTCATACTTTTCTTTTTTTTTCAAGATGGGATCTCTTAACAGGAGAAACCTCACAAATGCAGTTATCCGGCTTATCGTTAATCAAGAACTCCCAGTTTCTCTTGTCGACGCTCCTTCCTTCCGCGAGCTTTTATCCTGGATTAACCCAGCTGTCGCCCCGATTATGTCGAAACAAACCGCCATCACCGACGGTATCTTCTCTCAATTCCGTCTTGCTCGCAACCGTCTCACTTCCCTCTTCGCTTCATTGGACTACATCAGCATCACTTGTGATGCTTGGACTTCACCTAGTAGCGTACCGATGCTTGGAATTACGGCTCACTGGATGACCGAGGATTTTCAAATGCAATCGGTGGTTTTAGCTTTGAAGGAAATCGATGGAGCCCATACTGGTAAAAACATGGCTGCTCTCATCAAGCACACATTAGATCAATTCAGTATCACCGATAAACTCTACTCCATTACTGCTGATAATGCTTCAAACAATCAAACCATGGGTCGAGAACTCCAACAGCTCATACCTCAATTCGATCCTGAGAAGAACCTCCATGGCTGTGTCGCCCATGTTATCAATCTAGTCGCCAAAGCCGGAATCTCGATTTTTGACAGCAAGACTCCTCCTGATCCTCTCAGTGCTTTAGATCCTCAACTACCTCAAGATGACGATATTCCTGATGGTACTAATTCTTTGATTGAACCTACTCCGCATCTCGAAGTCCACTCAATCTTAACTCGAATTCGCAGCTTCCATAAAAAAGTCCGATTGAGCACTCAGCTCAAACAGGCTCTGGACCAATTCATCGCCACTTCCTCACAGCCTCGAAAGGTCGGACTGATTCATGAGGTTTCAACTCGATGGTCTTCAACCTTTTATTCTCTCGAACGATTCTTTGAACTCAAGAAGGTCCTTCAATCGTATTGCAATGTCAATGATAGTTTAGAACCTTTCGCCCTAACCGAAGACGAATGGACCTTGGTTGGCAACTTAGTCAAGTTTCTCCGACCTCTTGCGATTGTGATCAAGGAAATTGAAGCCGATGACTATCCCACCTTCTCACGAGCAATGCCCGACTATCAATGGCTCATTGAAAAACTCGAAAAAGTAAGTTTTTCTTTCCTTAACCACTTATGGATATTTACACAATTTCTAACCAATCTTTTTCAAACATAGGCATGGGGGGCTTCTGATTGTACCAACTTGAAGGCAGCAATTCGTCCTATGGTCAAGAAACTAGTCCGATATTCCACATTAGCTTTGAAGAAGCCTGTTTACATATGTTCCCCAATTCTCGACCCTCGCCGAAAGCTCAATGCTGTGACTGCTTTTACTTTAGAAGAACTCGGATTTGACAAAGATCAACTCATAAATTACTTTACCGAGCAAGCTCGCAAATACAAACCCCCTCTCGATCCTGAGATCGAAATCGTCGAATCAGACCCTGTGTTCGAAGATGACGATGATAGACCACACCACTTTATCAAACGACGCAAATGTGTTCAACTTGAAGATGAAGTGAGGGAGTACCTTCTTGCCCCTCTTGTGGATGAACGTACCGATATCTTAGTATTCTGGAAAACTAATCGCTCAAACTGGCCAATCCTTGCTCGGATGGCTATGGTAATGCTTGCTATTCCTGCTTCGGGTGGTCCTTCAGAAAGGATATTTTCAGCTGGTTCAAGGGTGATGTCTGATTATCGATCACAGATGACCAATCAGAACTTTGAAGCTCAGATTTGTCTCAAGTCATGGGGGATTATTCTTTCCGTGTAGTTTGGCTTGTCTTTTTTTTCTATTCTAAACTTCTTTATTGTTTTCTCTACACTCTTTAATGGTCTTTTGTTTATTTATTCTTTCTGCACGCTCATTTGTGTCCTCATTTACAAAGATTTTTTTATTTGTGTCTTGCTCTTTTTGCTCAATTAACTCAATTTGTGTCCTCGAATCCCCTCACAAACAGCTGGCCCGACCCGGGCCTAAAGGCAGGCCCGACCCATGGCCTGCCCGTGCCTGCCCGCTAGCCATCTGAGGCACCTCGTGGCCGAGGCCGGTTTTGACCCGGCCCCAGGGCCGGCCCTGAAATTGCGGGGCCGGGTCATACCCCTACATTTATCTATGTCCCTGCGGTGTCCACCCGGTCCCAGCTGACGAGCGTGACTTTTTCAAAACAAGGCCTACCGAGCACTGATGCGCGCACATGCTCTGTACATAGGCCTCTGTAGGCTGCCTGACCTGATGCCACAAAGATCAGCAAAGATCCAATTGTAACAGATTCAGCTAGAAGTCAGGACACATCTCCATTTAAAGCCTTGTCTTTGTGGTTTCTGATAAACATGACCTACTCATCAACAAATCTTATCCAAGCTGAGAGGCACAAGACTGATGTGAATAAAATAAAATAAATTACCCAGTAGCTCTGATTAGCCTCAGAAGAGATGTGATCTATCTGTCTTCATGTGACTGTCCAAAATGGTCAACTTGTCAATTGGCCAATCGGTAAAATGAAAATCTTCTTCCTATCGTTCATTCATTTGATCCTTTTTGACTTAAATTGTGAAATAGAAAACGATTTTTTCATATTTATTTTGCTTGCAAAATATCACCAAAAGTAGAAAAGGTAGCATGATGGATGAGACAGTTTGGACGTGGATTAAAGCGCTAACTGTGATGTCTGAAAATTACGGGCACTGAGTGTTAGGCTAAGGATTCCAGTTGCTCAAAGGTGATCACAAGCCAGCAGAACAGATATGGAGTATCATTCTTGGTTGCAATTATCCTTTGATATGATTCATGATTGTTCAATACATAATTTGGATTTCTATTTTCCTTCAGTTTCTTGCTTGGTAGTTCCTTCTTTTTGAATAACCTCATTCTTGTTTCATTCCCTTCTTTTTTCTCTCACACTAAATATATTTATGGCTTTCTTCCCATGATGATATTCTTTTGTCCTTGCTGATATTATTCATATTTACTATTTCTGTTTGTGTTTTTTTATCTTTGCTTCTATAAACGTGTTGGTAGGCTGAGATGAATTTGTCCCAGCCTAGTGATTTTTTGTCACAAAGCTAACTACAGATTTCTTAAAATTTTACCATTGTGGAAATTTTGAAATCTTTAGGTTAAATACCACCAGTGTTAAATAATTAACTATTCCCACAACTTAACCCAACAATTGTGGATGCTCTTAGAGCACCCACCATGGGTGCAGTGACTAGGTGATGTAGCATAACTTTACTGCTAAAATACAGACAGGTCCACTATGAACCTGTTGTCCTGCAGTCCACATGACCACATCAAGTCTTGCACTCTGCTTGTTCAAATCTATGCAAGCCTAAGACTTGATTTATGACTTTTGGAACATCAAATAAGTCAACAGCCATCCATCTGCATCCATCCAGCTTTGCACTCAACACCTTCAACTAAATTCTCCCTCTCCCCTCAAGATCTCAGCTTGTTGATAGTACCTGTTTACTCTGAACTTGCTAAACCAGCATTTTTTTGAAAAAGGTGTTTTGCGCAATCAATTTCACCAAGATCAAACAAGAGGTGGAAATCTTGTTGCTCATTGTCAAAACCTGAAGTATCCATTTTGGTTCTTTCTGGTCACCACGGTGATCATCAGAATGGAAGTGTGCTGGGTGAGGTGCAGTAAGATACTTCAAGTCAATTTGTGATTTTTCCATAATTTGTAGTGTCTTGAGAATGCAGTATTGTAGTTGAATTGTACATTACATCATCCCATAGTGGATTTCATGCGGTTAACAACTTAGATATACTAACACACATGATCAAATTTGGCAATCAAGACTGCAGAACTTACAATAAAACACCCTCTTGATAGTGGTTTCTCTTAAATCTGCCCCTTTGATTAGGAGAAATTGATTTAGTAATGTAGTCTTGTTGGAATACTGGTTATAAAGGATTGCTATAGTTCTCTTGTTCTTTATATCTATGGGAATAACACTAAAAAGTGTGGAGGCTGGTAATCAATTTTGTTCTCTTTATCAGTTGCTTGAGTGTTGATTATTGGTTATTAATACTTTGACACATGTTCTTGAGTTATTAAAAATCAATTGTGATTGTCTTTAGTTGTGTATCAGTACTCTTACAATAAGATCTTTGACAATTCTACTATCTTATCTTATCAGTAGTTGTACTCTTCAAGCTCTATATCACCCCTATTGGGTGATTAGTTCTACAACATGTAGCAAAGGAAATACCAAACACTACTTGGATCAAAGGACATGTACCATTCAAAGTCAGAATTTAATTCCCCACCATTTGAGACTCAGTAATCTCCATGTGTTGAAATCTAATTGGATATGACTCTAAGAAAAAAATTCAAGCAAACACAGCATCATGTTCCATGATGTTTCGAGACAATAGTGGGGCAAAGAGCGACTGAATTGCTCTCCAACAAATATAAAAGGCGACCTGGTTTTCTGGACACTGGACTGCTATCCAATCATTATATTCAGTTGTTCTTGTGACCTTCTCCACTGGCTTGGTACGTTGCCTCACGGTTTCATTGGCCACCTCTACACAAGCTGTGGAAATATGCTTTTCTAAACAGACTGGCCTGATACCATATGTTCACACTCTTTATCCTTTTGATCCGTTTAGAGACTCTTGATTATCTGCCAAGCCCGACCCACACATAGATTTTGAATATTGTTGCTTTAGCTTCCTGGTGAGTCTCTAAATATTCTATCTATCTGTTCATCACATATGTCTTTCATTGAAGCTTGGTCAACCAATCAGATACACTGTCATGAATCTCACCATCTTCACGGCCGTCTTCATGGTATTGGTCTCATTTAATCAAGCATTAGGTGCCTTGATTCACAATATTCCAAGCAAAAAGGGGATCATACCAGCTGAAGATGCTTTGGCTACCCCTGGTGCTGTAACTGAAGCTAAACAAGATCTTGAAATGTATTGTCCAGTATGTAACAGACTCTGGACTGATGTAGAATGCCCTATAGGTCATGGGGCTCAATAACTTCTATTGTATCTTCCAATCAACATATGTATGTGATGTTCAAGCACATGTAAAACACCCTCTTTGTCACTGTGACATCATTGATCCAAATTCTATTGAAAGTATTCATGTTTTTGTCTAGTGATTGGGGCCCAAAATTTATTATCTGTAGTGTATGGGTAAATTCAACTTATTCCACCTCACATATGTCCTTTCATCAGGTCATAAAAAACCATGAATTTATGCAAGGTTATGTTACCACAACCAAATGCTTCAACATAGGAGGAAATGTAACACAAATCTTAAAACTATGTGAGAGTTCTGCTTCATGGCTTTATCCACCTTGTGATGTAGGTGAGGATGTGAACAACAAGTGTGCACTGAGCAACTAGCTGCAAGTCACCTCAATGTTGAATTTTTGATTTTTATGAGCTATGGAAATGTCTTCATTGTTATCAGATTTCTGTCACAAAGTTACCATGTGATTCACAAAATAGACAATTGCATTCAGCTCTTGAGAATTTGCCTTGCAATTTCCTTCACAAAGTTCATGTCTTGGAAAAGTCAATTTATAAAAGATACAAGGGATAGATTGATACAAATTTTTCCATCAACTTCTGAGTATTTTCCATCCAACTTTGAAGATATCAGTTGCATATTGTTTTAAGGAAATAATTCACTTTGATATTTTGAAAATCATAATTACTCCTAGTGAACCCAACACACTGTATATGAGATATTCACTCAAAGAAAATTGGAATATCTTTCATTGATCAAATTGATTATGTGTTATAATGAACAAGTGTTTTCAAACCATGATTGTATCTGTAATCATCTTCCACATTTCAACAAACATTGTTTTCAACTTCCAAATCATCTATTCAAAACCAAATTGTCAAAACCCGGTTTTAATTGTGAAAAAGAACAATCATAGAGGACATTCTAGATAACATCATCATAATCATTGCACTTTAGAAATGTCAAGAAGAAGAAAAACAACAGATTAGTAATATTCAATAGCCGTGTTCAAACCTAACCCGATTGACACAAAAACCCAGTTACCCAGTTGCTTTCCTGGTGGTAACTTTGTGTATCCATTGACAGTTCTTAACAGCTTCCAGCCAAAAAGTCCACCAGGTCAACTGGGTTTTTTGAAACCGGGTCAGGTTTGAACACGGCTAATTGAAACCAAGAGACAAATTATGAGCCAGTAAAATATCAATCACCCCAAAGTCTATTGAATTGCAATTATGGTCATAGGAAATCTTGCAATTTGTCAAACAGAGTGAAGTTGAATAAGAAAATAGCTCACAAAATCAACCTGGAACAATATGTCTGCAAAAAAAGAGATTTTATTTCAATTATTTTCAAATCATTCATACTATGATATGTTGGAAAAACAGCTTACTTTTCCCTGTTCAATCCTTCATCATCCACAGCACTGATACATAGCTTGACCCAAGGATGTTCAGCAAATACATTAACTAAACCTTCAGGAGAAGCCACCAAATTCTTAAAAAATATTCTTTCTTCTGTTACACTATGTTGCATTGAAATTTCAAATGCTTTACTTGAAGAACCCCCTGTAGCTGTGAACCCAAAACTCAAATGCAGGAAATGCAAAGTAAACAAGAATTTGTTTGGGATGGGAAGAATTGGAAGATATACCTACCATGGGGTCTAGTAGGGATACATATCTATATTTTCTATCATCAGGTGACTGAGCATAACACAATTCAGTTAAAAAACTCTCTTCATCCTACAAAAAAAACTTGATGAAATCCCCCCAAGAAACTAAAATGGTTTTAGTCCTGAGTCATTTTAGGTCTATTTCATTTTGGTCATTTTATTTTTCTAATGCTTGAATCTGTTGAGTGTGTTTTTGTTCCTTTCATGGGAAGATTACTGTCTAGTACTAGGGGGATTGTGGAGTTTTACATGTGTGGTACAGTCCTGCATACACTAAAATCTTGTGCAGGTAGAGAGATATCCTTGTAGCGGAGTTAGGTAAATCATTACACCACAGGGTAAGTTTTGGTTGCAATATGTGGGTGAATATGGTTGTGTAAATATCTGGCCAAACACTGGCCAGAATTTTGGCGTTCAGCCAGATCTCAAACCGGCAAGAGCTCTACCAGTCTTTTGGCAAGGAGAAGACAGTAAGAGGAAATGCCTCCAAGGAACATAAAACCGGAGGCTGCAAGATTAAACTTCAGTTTTCACATTTGTCTCCATAGACGTGGTTCTAGCCATGCCTTCTTTTTTTTGACAACAGGGAGCTCCTAGAATCCATTCTTTGGTCTGGGAGCTCCTCCCCATCTTCCTCAACATCAATAGCAGTACACAAACATCTCAACCCGACCTCAAAAACCCATCCAAAAAACCCATGCAACCCAACTGATTTTGAGTTTTTAGCACTGAAAATCCAAAAATCAATTGGGTTGCCATGGGTTTTATTAGGTTGGGTTGAGATGTTTGTGTACCGCTAATGCCTCAAACCACAAGGGGTGGATAGCGGGGCTATGGGAGGGAACAAAGATGTTTGCTTGATCATCTCCCCAATCAATGGCAGCCTACAAAATCTTTTGTTGGTGGTCTGGAGGCCGCCAGATGGCCCATCTAACGGCAGTCAGACAATCTTGTCATTTGATTGTAGGGTGGTGACGATGGCACAAGGAATCACCCATGTCCATGTCACGCCTGAGAAAGCCTAGTCCCCGAAGCAGTCGAGACTCTGTGAGAGTCCTCCCTTGGTGGTAAGATGGATAGTTGGGTGGTTCAGGTTTCGCCCTGATTGGATCATCAACCAGGCACAG